>NW_026042797.1:0-12500 GCF_023856365.1 Brienomyrus brachyistius
GGTCCTTGAACAAGGCCCTTAACCCCCAGGTTCCTGGGAGCCTCTACGGGCAGCTGCCCTTTGCTACCAAGCTTTCTCTCACCTATGGAGAGCAAGATGGAGGAGATGAAAAGAGAATTTCCTTATAGGGTTCAATGACGTATAATCATTTCGTCACCATTTCGAGCTCCAGTTTGCTGGAATATGCCAGCATTGAACCTGAATATTTGATGACTTGCAAGGATTATAGAAAGTAGGACTAAAACTGGGAATGGCTGGTCTTCTGTGTTCAGCTTCCTTAAGTTCAGCGAGCAGTACCTGAACCATGACCCCATGATGCAAGGCTGCCCCCCCAGCAACCCCTGGATAACAGATGACACGGCACTCTGGACGCTGAATGCCGACATGTGAGTGTGCGTTACCGCGCCCCATCCTGCCTCTTCAGGGCCACACCCCCAGAGGTGACTGTCGTCTCTTCACTTCCACGCCTCCTGGTGCAGGGTGGAGACACCCACCAAGCTGCGGGTGGAACGATGGGGGTTCGGCTTCACGGAGCTCCTTAGGGACCCTCTGGGACGGTGCAAGTTCAGGGAGTACCTGGAGAAGGAGTTCAGTGGTGAGCAGCATGTAGACCCCCCCGCCCAAGTAGATCAGCTTCATGGAGGCATCGTCAGCAAGTAAGAATCATATTCATTATTTGATCACTGCGGGCCTATTTGGGCAGTGTGTGACTCAGCAGATTGGGATTCATTGCAGGAGGTCATCAGCTCAAATCCCAGAGTCAGCTGAGTGACCTCACTATTGGGCCGTCGATCAGTTACTCCAGGGACTGACTGACCCTGCCCTCTCAAAAAAAAAAAAAAATAGGATCTAGCATCTGCTAAATTAATAATCATGATCCCTCTATGAAAGGCAATTCTCCTCCATATTGGCATCGTGATGAGCGCCTCCTGCAGGTAGCTGATGCATGCGCTGTTTCATTCACAGTGGAGAACCTCTGTTTCTGGGAGGCCTGTGAGGACATCCGGCACGGCGAGAGCGCTACGATCCCGCAGAAGGTGGAAGAGGTCTACAAGTGAGTGCGACCTTGTGGCCCAGTGGGACAGTTTGCATCCCAGTTGAATTTAGAGCAGGCCCTGATGTGGCACTTGCTTACTCCCAGTGGGACTGCAAAGCTCAGGCTCATCACTTCCTTCCCCCCAGGCAGTTCCTGGCCCCGGGAGCCAGCAAGTGGGTAAACGTGGACAGCAAGACCATGGAGAAGACCCTGCAGGGCATGAAAAGCCCACATCGTTTTGTCCTGGATGACGCCCAGATGCACATCTATTTCCTGATGAAGAAGGTAGGAGCATTAACTGTGCACAGCCATGAAAGTGGATGACAGCTTCATTAAAACGGGCTCTCGGCCTCTCCTCTCACCCTCAGGACTCCTACGCCCGCTATTTAAAGTCCGATCTCTACAAAAACATGCTGGCTAGAGCCATAGAACCACAAGAGACCAAAAAAAGGTAAAACTATTATCTTCTATAAAAGGGGTCTTTCTGTAATATATTCCATGTATTTTATATAAGGGGATAAGACTCATATTGGTGTGGGATACACACAGGTTCTGTTTCTGGGGTTGTTAACGATTAATTCCAGGGATTTTTGGGCTTAGTGTGAACTGCTGGCTTCAGCTTAGCTTCGTCACTAAGACTACACAGAGTTCTGTAATGTTAATTGCTTTTGCGTCCCCTGTGATGCTCTCCAGTTTCTGTTTGTAATTCCACGGTAGTCAAGGATTTTCCAACATGGCTGACTTAGAAAAGGCAGTGCCACAAGTGTTAGCGGAACGCTAACATGTTCTCCTTCCCATCATGCCCCAGTGTCTTTCCCTTTGTGAGACGCCAGCGGCACTCCAGCCGTAACCCTGCCCTTTTCGCCCAGGCCTTAGAGGACAACGGCAAGACCAAGTCCCTGGGGTCACCAGCAAGTCCCACAGCAGCCTGCTCTTCCTAACACTGCCTCCTGGGGGGGGGATGCACTCTGAGCTCACTGCTGCCCCACAGAGGCTGTTTGGGGGCGGTGCTCTGCTGCTCTATTTGACGCAGTCTTCCAGGATTTTTAACTTCGGATGTATTTTTATTATAGTGTCATGTTAAATAAGAACAGACTAAATTATGGTTTAGATCAGAAGTGAGAAAAGTCCTGTGTCTCTATATATAGGAAAAGTTTATTTCATTAGTAACAGACAAACCATAGTTGAGCCAAATATTGCCTTATTACTAAGTAATAAACATCTGCATACAACTTTCACTGAAACAATGGTTGTAATAGATAAATAGCCATTTAAAACTTGGCATTTAGCTCAGTGCTTATAATGTGGATTGTGTCCCATATTCCAGATCAAAACTGTGCAGTTTCGAACCTGCATCATGTCTGCTTCAGATTCCAGCAGCTTCTCTCATCCTTTGTTCATTTACTTCTTCAGCATTTCTCAATAAATTAAGCAAGTTTTTAATTCACCTTTAGTGGAATTCTGTCACTTAAATACCAAAATAGAATAACACAGGTGTCGTACTTTTCAACCATTTTTCTTTTGGCTTATAAACGGCATGTGCTACTCTGAGATCACTGACCTGCTGGAGATGTGGTTCGGAACCGCAGGTGACCTCGAGTTCTTTTTTTTTTCCTCCGTGGAGGGAATCAAACAACAAAAGAGATTAGCCAGAGATCCACCCTGCACGGACTTGCTGGTATGATGGGAACGGGACCTAGATTTACTGGAAGCACAAAGAGAGCAAACTAAATTCTGCCCAACAGACAGGCGGAACAAATCGCTACAAAAGGTTTCAGTCACCTGTCTCCCCTGCCAGGACAGCACCTCCCTCCCACAGCGCACCAACAATACATTATACTATTATACCGTGTCTTGGAAAAGTATTGGAATCCTACTTAGTGTTTTAAAAAGCAGCACATTTCTAAATTATCTATATCCCAGTCCCTGAAAGCTATAACTAAAGATTACTGAGGGTAAGATGAATCTCTGCTGCATCTCATAAGTTCATTAAAAATCGAAACTTCCTTTCTTTCAGAACTGAATTTTCTGCCATGTTGGTCTTTAAAATTGTCCATTCGGCTCCAACAAGCTTTCGAACTCCAGTTTGAATGAAATATTGGGCTGCGAATGTGAAGTAGACAGGGTCATGGTGAGGAATGCGTCAGGAATATGGGGCGTGTCTGGAAGTCTGTGTCCATCACCAAAGCCTGTGATATTCATTATTGGCGGTTTGTTTATTGGCTGCTAAGGCTCACAATGGAAGCTCAATACTAAGTGTTTTGAATTACTGAAGTTTGCATGTTGACGGAGCCGGGATGGATGGATGGATGGATAGATAAATGTTTAATAATACATGCAGTACAAGTGTCAAACTAACTTTACCAGACAAGCCCATTAAAACGAGGCTCTCAGTTTCTCTTGAAATTCTTATGTAAAAAAAAAAAAAAATAATAATAATAAACTACTTTGCATGTTACTTTTTAATAGATTTCCTTTTTAAAAAATTAAATCTGACTACGCAAATCCTTCAACTCCTACACTACCCATCAAGGCAATCCTCAGGATTCCAGCAGCACAGAGTTAACTGATGTTCTGCGCGGTTCTTAAAAATGCATGAAACTCGCGAGATAAAAATAAAACAACCGCAACAGAGAATACTGAAATTCCGTCTTCATATTACTGAAACATACAGGATTAAGAGACAACATGAAGTTGGGAAAGGGATTGGTGGGGGGTGGGGGGTGGGATTAAAGGCACTGTCAGCATAACATCATAAAGACGGCACCGATGTCCATTTGCCATGGATTATGTTGTATTCTGCGACTAAAAAGGACCCATAATCTGATTAAGTTCACATCAGACTAATGAGTGAATCTTCTCTGACAGCATTACTGACGCATAGCCCGCCATCCAGAGCTGCATTAGTGCGTTATGGGTTTCTAAGGCCCACCTTAACACAGCAGGGAAACACGTGCTGCTTAGTACGCTATTTCTCGGATCTGTAACATCGTAAGGTCACAGTACAACGTCGTGTCTTTCTGCAACTTTATAGCAGGGCTGAACAGCCAGGTGGCATTTTGGGCATTTTCAAGGTGAGCCGATGGGTAGGCGAGCCGGCAAAAATCTTGGGGAACCCCCCCCCCCTTTCCCAGTCAGCAAAATTTATTGCACAGCAAAAGTTATGGAGACCCCAGCTCTGTAAAATTTACTGTGGGAGTCCAAGGAAACTTTAAAAACACAATATCTCAATCTCCGGAGTCCTTTAAACCTAAAAAATATACAAAGAAATCTATGCTGTGATTCTGCTAGAGAATTTGGGCCCCATGAATGCATATCATATTGGGCCACAAACCCACACCAATGCAGTTATGTTCCAAGTTTTTTACTGTCCTAATCTCCCCCCCTTAACTGCGCCCCAGACTTGATGTTCCACGTTACAATTTCAACCAAATGTTGTGTGTTAAAAAAAAAATTAAATTGTGCACCAAAATTTTTTAACATGAAAGCAAGCATTAATAAAACTTAATCAAATGTTGATTTTTTTTTTTTTATATATAGAATTTCTCATTGTTTTGCTGATATCTGGGAAAACTGGGTTCATGGATCGGGATGGAAAGGCATGTTCAACGCACATTTTTTTTTAAATATTGATTTCCAGCAACTAATAAGCAAATCGAGGGAAATCTGCAAGGTACAAATCTGCAAGGTACAACAGAACCGTTCATCTCATTTCTACCCCGTCAAATCGCGTCCCAGGCTTTCTGGACCTCCCACTGAAATGCATTCAGCGACATCCACCTAAACAATTGCATTACCCCGGCAACGGGACTGCAGTAATCTCATTTAGTCTGAGAATTTGTGTGTCAGAAGGTAGAAAATTAGGATACGGACACGTTGCTCAAAGAGTGCCACGGAGTCACCAGCAGTATCATCAAACACGCCATTTAATACAATAATTTTTTTATCATTGTTTGTATAAATACAAATGATTCTTATTAAACAGCATGACTGACTCGTGCAATACAAATAGGCATATGCATCAAAACCTTTATTAGATTTCAGAAATCACAGAAGAAAATCAAGCTTGGCAAAATAAAAATTATGCAAAATTATCCAGTATATTTCAGCCGTTTCTATAAATGTACGCTAAGGTGGTACTTGCCAACGCCGAAACAATTCTCTCATCCAGTCACAGTGCTCTTTAAAATGGAGATACTTTAATTTATTTAAGGTTGAGTTAAAACACGACATTTAATATTCAGAATAAAATCAAAATCTGATAAGGGATTCACATCGTTTACCGTTTAACTGGTATGTCCATTTTCGATAGGCTTGTTGGGTGGGTAAAAACCCTATTTAACTGATCAGGGTCACTTAGGCAAGTTCACCTTAATTAAAAACAAAATAACTAAACAGCACATAACTAGTCAAAGTGTAAACTCTGCTGTTGGCAAAAACTGTACGGCTGGACCCCCAAGGGCACCAGCGACTGTAGGGCCTTGCTTGGCCAGTAGGGGGCCCCCTTGCACGTGACATTGCAAGGATTTGTAAGTTGTAGGGCGCAGATGGGAAACGAGGTGGGGTAAGAAGCATTTAAAGTGCGGAGCCACATACAGCCATGGGGGTGGGTTTGGGTTTCTAGCACAGCCTGCAAAGACCAGAATAAGTTCCTTTCCTCAACACACTAGCGCCCCCTTGGCCAAACACGACCCATGGTCACCTTGCAAATCATTAAGCTGCCCTGAACCCCACTCTGCTTTCAGTAAGTGCCATTTAAAAACAATGATATACACACATTTTCAGGAGAGCACCTGTGAAGTCACCCCCCCACACACACACACACACACTACTGGCATTGTTTGGCACCCGACCCATGTAAACCTGACCCCGATTTGCATAATTTATTCAGGTATATATCAGAAACCAGGGTTTCTGCCACCTAGAGGCTGTACGGCGCAACAAGAGACAAATCGCCATCAAAAACACAGGACCTGGAGAATCACCCGGGGTGGGGGGGATACATACTGTCACGTACTGGCGTGGGTGGGGGAGGACGCAGGCAGTGTGGCAGTCAGCCAATGGGCGAATTCACGAGAAAAAACACTGTATGTTAAAAACCGCTAGCATCCAGCATGAGAGAAAAAGGTCAAAGCGAGTCAGGGTTTTTCCGGGGGGGGGGGGGGGGGGCAGGGTTGGTCTTACCTACACTGGCATGGGAGGGGTGGGAGGCATTGGTTAATGGTACAATGTGCAAGACAATTATCTGGGAGAGGAAAATTAACTTCCCCTAAAGTAAAACTAAAGTCACAAGAAAACTGTGGTACCCTCTGTCAATAGACCACACTCAAAAAACTCTGAGTAAAAGAGGAACGTTATTGGCCTGGCTAATCTCTCTCTCTCTCTCTCTCTCTCTCTCTCACACACACAGCTTGAAATGCTTTTTACACATTTACACTAATGTATATCACAATGCTACCAAAGCTTTGCAAATGACCACAGAGCGGGACTGACACCCAAGTGTGTGTAGAACCACACACACACACACACACACACACACTCACTCTCTCTCTGAAGTGCTTTAAAAACATAACGGATAAATTATTTTATGTGCAAACTGGGAGGGGGCAACAAAAAGTCGCAAAACACACATGGAATCGATCCCCTCCCCCATCACAACCAACCCTCGGTGAACGAAACCAGAAAGTCAGTCATTGGCATCCCGGGTTCCGGACTTTGCTGAAATGCACGACCGGTGCGGGTTCTGGCGGGGGCTGACTGGGGGCAGGGGGGGTTGGCCTGGTGAGCAGCGCGGCAGTCGCCTTCCACGCATCACGTCTGTGCCAGCTGCAGCTCCTCCAGGCCGTCTTTGCCCAGGTGGTAACGGGCCAGGTCCTTCCGCGTCACCAGTCCCACCACCTGGGCACCGGGAACATGATTGGTACGTAGAACAGGGCATAGATAGCTGGTTATGTTATGAGGGAGGGGTGGGAGTAGCACAGGAAACCAGGGTGATAACCTTGATCTAGATGGATGCCCAACGGCCACTGGCTGAAAACCGATGCAGTAATTTTCGAATTTTACAATGAGAATGGAGATATGTGCTGGAGATGACGAAGGCCTGAGGACCTCGCAAGGCAGACGCACCTGGTTGTCACTGTCCACCACAATGAGGTGCCGCAGACCAAGGGCCCTGAACAGCTTGAAGACACGAGGAAGCGACGTCTCCTGAAAAAGAGGCAGAAGAACACAGTCGCAGAACATGACTGTTTAGTCAAATGTGTCTCTGGTTCTCAAGGACCAAGACCAAGGCTGAGACTGAGACTAGTACCTGCGTGACAGTGTAGGGGGTGGGATTCATGAACTCCGTCAGGTCCATCATGCACTCCCTCTCGTCTTGGGACACATGGATGGACTGGATCGGAGGGAAGCGAGGGTAGGCATCCCGGAAGTCCTTCAGCTGCAGTTTGCGCAGATTGAGACGAGAACGAGCCCGTTCCACAAACACCTGGTTGAAAAGAGTACACCGGTCACAACGTGGATGAGCACACTTCTCATTGGCTTGCTGCACTGACATTCGCAACCGTGTACGCAGTAAACAGACCCCTCATTGGTCAATCGCACTGTCATTCACAGGCATGCATATACACCAAGCACCCTGATAGGTGTTAGTGTGGACAGACATGCTCCTTATTCAGCTGACCTCTGCAGGAACCTTAGGTCACACTCACCTTGTGTTTCAGGAGCACGATAAGCTGGGAACGCAGGATTAAGCCACAGATTTTCCCTGGCTAAGAGCACAAAATTCAGATTAGCAAAGCCCCAAAGTACATCATGTGACAAATCTCCAGGAAAACAAAATCACCCCTAGTGGGAGGGACATACCTCACAGCCATCACTCAACCCGGAGACTACAGGGAACCCGTTGTGATTGGTCGAGGTGTTGCTGAGCACATCCACAATAGTGCCCACTTTCTCCACCAGGTTGAAGCAGGTTACTGGAGAGCTCATAACCTCCCTGAATGGACAGACACACCAAACCTGAATATACAGTGAGAATGAAGCACCAATGTCTTGCTAAAGGCGTGTACTGGGCTCATTGAAGCATTAGCAGGGAAAATCCTGTAGGGGGCAATATACCTGGCAGTCAGGGAGTGGGAGGTGGCTGGGGCATCCCAGTGCAGGAAGGGCACACTCTGCAGCTTGATGTGGATGTCGTATAGCCCCTGTGGGAAAATTCGAGTCACTCAGAAGAGCTTAGGATCACATCTGCACAACATTCACAAGCTGCCACCCCTTGAAGTTTTACTTCCTCTAAGCAGATTTGCTGGCACATTGAGGAACAGAGAAGCGAAACGAGCTGTCACAGCATGATGTGCCACCTTAAGTTAGACAGCTGTGCAAAAACAACGGAAGGGTTCTCAAAATCAGTCACTGGAAGGACAGATGAAAAAAAGATGGCGTCAGACTGGTGGCTAGCTGCACCACCCACACCAAAAGCAAACATGAGACCGGAGCAGTTAACGAAACACGACTGGCCCGATTCCAAGTTCTGCACGGTCTGAAAGGCGATGAGCTCATCACTCACTGACAGGCTCACACATAATGCCAAATGGACCAACCCGCTCCAACCCGAAACGTCAACACTGACCTCCACGAAATAATCGCCCACGATCTTCGCCGTCATCAGAACCAGCATTATGGGTAGGCCGTAGGTGACATTTCCGGTGGCT
The DNA here is from genome assembly GCF_023856365.1 of Brienomyrus brachyistius. Classification (NCBI taxonomy): domain Eukaryota; kingdom Metazoa; phylum Chordata; class Actinopteri; order Osteoglossiformes; family Mormyridae; genus Brienomyrus; species Brienomyrus brachyistius. The sequence continues at coordinate 8,749 of NW_026042797.1, forward strand.
TCCACCATGATGACAGTCAGGCTGAGGGTCATCCTCACGATCCCACCTGGCAAAGACCTTCGTAAACAGACGCAAACCCGAAGCCTCATGTGCCTCCATGCACCTCTAGACGAGCTCTGAAAAGCAGGCTGACCGCGGACGGACACTCACCAAGCTGGGCGGCGGCTCCAATCAGAGCGTACTTCCCAGGGTCGGCCAAGGTCTGTCAAACGAAACGCCACAAATCATAAAACATGCTCATTCAAAAACTTCGAGGGGGCTTTACTTCCAACAAACATTATGTTAAACTACATCTATGCCGACATGACGCTGGGCGGCCCAGGAAATCGATACAGCACTAACCAATAGGGCACCTTCAAAGAGTCACGTGACTGCTTAAAGAGTAAATCTGATTGGACAACAAAGAGGAAATCAATCTAAAGCGGGTGTTGAAGGAGGCCCTCTGACTTCTAAAGACCCCGTTCAATTTCCTTAATATATCAAAACCTGCAGCGTTTCCATTAAAGTTCTGCACAAACAAGCAAATTTGTTGACAAAGTGAAATTGCATAAAGGGTGTTTCCATTAAGTAACATCATGGAAACAACACCTGCAATTTATGATTCCGTGCCTCAACATGGATTGAGCTTTTCATGAGATACGAGCTCTAGAACCAAGTCATCGTGTCCTACACAGCAACAAGTTCGCAAAATCGGCTTCCATTTCAGTTTTGCGAATCGCCACAAAAACCACTTCAATCAAACTGAAAGCGTTTGAGGGCTTGTCCTCCTGAAATATAATCGTACCCATTAACGGATTTTCAGTTTTGCTTCTTCAAAATGTGCAAAAAAATCAAGGTCAGTGGAAAACGTCGCCACTGTGAGGTTTCTCTCTGCTGAGGGAAGAGTTCTGCTATCGTGACGGCCCCTCCTCCGCCAGCGGACCACGCCGCCTCACCGGCTATACGGCGCTTCCCCAGGAACGGCGACCCGTCCTGATGTACCTGTATGGAATTGTGCGGCGTAATGGAGGCCAGCAAAATGCCAAAGAGCCGCCCCCAGGCGGCGCTGATGAGCAGCGAGGGGATGAAGACCCCGGCGGACACAGTCAGGCCGTATGTCCAGCAGGCCAGGAAGAAGTAGGTGATGGTGAAGATTCCCAGGGTCACGGGATTGTAGGAACCTGCCGGGGGGGGGGGGGGGGTGGTGGTGGTGGAATTCATCACCTAAGTCAGTGTTTCCCACGTTTTTGCTAAAATGTTGATCATGTAGTTGATCCCCAAGAACGCTAATCTAGCGAAACCAGCTAGTTTTACTTGATTCACCCTTGTAATGAGGATACAGGTGTACAGAAATTATTTCATGATGAATGGCATTTTTCATATGATCATTTCCATTTTTCTACCTGGTGTAAAGTGCAATTTGGAGCCGATCAAGACCAAGCCATGTTACTTTGGTATGTCTTTCATCCACTAGAGGGCATGGATGAACACAGTTTAGTGCCGTTCGAACTTGCCTACGGTGGCATTCGTCAGGGCACTTGAGAAGCGCTCCTGTTCTCCCCAGGCAGGGTGACAGTCCCCCCATCCCAAATGAGGGAAGCCTTGAATAATTGAGGAGGATTGTGTGTATGGGTTTAGCTGTCTGTCTGGGAAAACAATCAGCCAGAAGCGGCCCGTAAACAAACCTACGACACGACAGAGGTGGCAGACGAGTCTGACTGTTCAAACAGCTGCCCCGGACCTAGCCAGCCTGTCACCAATATCAAACACAGGTGTTCATTCTAAAGATGGACAACGGACTGTAATTATAATCTCTTCCAGAAGAAGGGCACAACAGGGGCGACCAATCCGGCTTCAGGTCACGACCCATCCTGCCCTGAAACACGTGCTGGAAACTCCACGGACCTGCGGGGCTGTGGAACAGGCTTCGGACACTCCTCTCCGGGGTGTTGAAGACGATCGTGGCCATGGAATTGTACTCGCCATCAGCACAGAACAGCTGTGAGAGGGATAAGTGGAGGTTCAGGCCTGAGGACAGGATACACACCCTCTCAGCTGTTCAGCCAATGAAATCACAGAGAGCCCACCTCCAGCTGCCTTACCTGCAAGGGGTATTCCTCCAGCTGATCCTCCCCCAGGGGCTGGCAGTCGTTGGAGAAGTAGATCATAGTGAAGAACACAGTGGCCGTCACGGCAGCAACCAGTATGGCCTCGATCACCTGCAGGCAGGGCCGGTGGATATACCTGGGGATGGGGGGGGGGGGCATGGTGGCTCAGCTAATGATTTTGTTGTGGGACAACTTTCATTTGCATCAAACCAGTGTGGGGCAGTTTCAAGGTCAGCCCCACAGTCTCGGGATATATTTATTTAATTATTTAATTTCAAGTGTTAAGATGCCTAAGTTTCAGACAGGCGTGACACAGTAAAAACCAAACAGGCCTCACTTACGTGCACACACACAGGCAGAGGTACGCACACACACACACACACACACAGGCACACATGCGCACAGAAGTACGCACACACACACACACACAGGCACACACACGCACACAGGCACACGCACACAGGCACACCTGATCCTGAGGATGGTGAGCCAGTAGTTCAGGACGTTGAACAGTGCTCCCAGCAATCCACCTGCGGGGGGGAAAGAGACATGGGCCCGGCATGAGAAAACCAGAAACAGAACCAGTCCGTTAAGATGTAAAAGAGCAAGGTTTGGGTTTCCACAATAAGACGCTCCCTCTCTCTCTCTCTCTCTCACCGAAGGCTCCCATGACGATAAACAGAGGAATCTCATACAGGTAGTACTCCGTGCTCTGAGGGGGGGGGGGGTAAAAAAAAAGAAAAAAAAATCAATACCCAGAATCCTCCAGTCAAACATGCAAATGACAACATCACACCCTACAGGACTACACACATGGGGGCACCTCTTGTTTGCCTCTTTTTTTTTTATTTAATTTTATTTTATATATATATATATATATATATATATATATATATATATATATATATATATATATATATATATATATATATATATATATAGAGTAATTTCTTCTATTTTCTAAAAAGTTACTGATATCTAGTTGGATGGCTAGATGAACACCGCTTCAGTTCCCAAACTTCTCCTCAGGGGCACCTCAGCCGTTCCATGATTTTGTTAAATTTCACCAACAGCTGAATTAAAAAAAGTTAAATATACTGGCTTAAAAAGTCAGTGAGAGACTGACTAGCTGTATGAGGTGTGCTGGTGGCCAAGTCAAAAAAAACACATGGCTGCATTGGACGGTCGCTGCAAATACTAGGATGATTTTAGCAGAGGTTCTGAAATGGCGAAGTTGACACACTTTCACAGGCATAATATCATAGTTTTACACCAACACGAGGATAATCTAAATATCATTTTCTTTGCCTGCCTAAGACTTTTGCACAGTAGTGTATAATTTTTAAAAAAATGGTGAACGTGTTGTGATCCTACAGGAAGCATACAGTGGGCATCCGGGGCAAACGTTTCCCAAAAACTTCAGGCACCGAAGGCGGGAAAAATTCTGCTGCGTTTAAAAAAAATAAAATAAACAACCGTATCTGCATACCATGTAAACTGCTACAGGTGCCTCTCTTGTAACGAGAAACATCCACAACCATGGCTAACATGCCTACCTAAACCAGGAGGCCCAACTAAAACAGCGCGGTACTCATGTCCACCGAGGTGATGACTATATTTCCAGCCCAGGGGGCCTCCCAGGAAAGTCATGCGCTGGGGTGGGGG
>NW_026042797.1:17500-97222 GCF_023856365.1 Brienomyrus brachyistius
AAACTCAAGATCTTGCTACCCTACGGAGCACCCATAAGGTGATTTTTTTTATACGTTATATGCAGCTATTTGTAGCAGGCCGTAATTAGACTAATCCACCCTTTGTCAATAAAGCCAACAAGAGAACAGGTTGCCCAAAGTTTGCTCAGGTACACGCCACAGCACAACCTTAAAAACACATCCAGCACAAATCACACTAGTGAATGACACAGCAAATCACAGCAATAAAAAAGACCCCTATGGGCAATCCAGCACCCAGACTACAGGTGCCAAAAGGCCCAGCCTGCCTAATAATGAACCCAAAATATACATACAACAAAGAAAAAGACACAAACAAAAAAGAAAATAAAACTAGCCAGCTGCTCCCACTAAACCCCGCTCCCGAGGCCACTAAGCCGGCTGGCTTGATAATACACGATACAACCTCAGATAAAACATATTAAAGCAACACCAGGGAGGTTTACAACCTGATCCTTAAAATTATCGACCCGTAATTCCACCTTGAAAACCCCTAAAGAACAGTAGTTTACCCCATGACTCACTGCCCCATTCAAACAAAAAAAAAACAGGTTTTTGGGGTAACCTTTAGGTCAGCTCTTCAAAACCAGGTATGAGGACTCTTCAGCTAATCAGTCCTCTAATTAGAAATCTAATTAGGGAGTTGCAGCGAAAACCTGCATACACACCGGCCCTTTGCGGATAAGATTGTTCACCCCTGAAACAAGCAAACAGAAAGGCTGCTACACTGCAAATTCAATATGCCCGCCGATGCTCCACCAAATCTATCAGGACCCTGCCTGTCTTTCCCGTGCCTGCTCCTTTGCCAATATGCCCTACCATCGGAACATGCACAGCCATCTCGCCCCGGCTATGCCTCCAGTCCGAACTGCAGTTCCTATACCTGCCTATAATTGCCTGGCTACAATCCATCCCCCAAAATGAAATTGATGACCCAACGATCACAGCTAAGAATTCTATCCCCAAACCACTGGTCTTCCTCCCCAACCGAACGATCATTCACTGACCGTGGTAACTTATAAGGGTTGGTATGATGACCAGTGGTGGACCTCACCGAACGTTTAACTGGTCTCTACACCTCGGGGGGGACATAACCTCCTCCATTATACGAGGCCTACTTGTGGATGCTCTATTGCGACCCCTCCCACCAGCCCTGTCCCCGTAAAATCACAGAGTCCTCATCCGATTCCATTTCTGTTGCCCCTGTGGGCAACCCAGACTCAGGAGACATTACCAGAACATCTTCCCCTGACATAACAACCCCCTGTGGTACTGGACGCAACTCTGTTCGGTGAACTTGACGGACAACCCCGTCCCCCTCCATTGGAGTTGCAGAGTAAACTGCACCCTGATCTTGGGGACACCGAACTACCATATACAAACAGGCATCCCAATGATCCTGTATTTTACCTCGAACATGGTTCCGCAAACACACCAGCTGACCTTCATCAAACCCCTAATCATTAACCAACTCATTGTGTTTCCGATTTCGTGGTGTGGCTTGTTCCTCCAACTAAGCCTTCACATACTCTTGAAGCACCTGCAAACTTTCCTGATGGTTTTGTACCCATTCCTCCAAAGGTCCACCATACTGACTGATCCCGGCAGGAGCCTGAAGATAGTGTATCGGTAATCGAGGCTCACAGCCAGACCTTAAATAAAAAGGCATCATCCAGTCATTTGGTGGGGTGTAGTATTGTAAGCTTCTCTGCTGGAGGAAGTGTGTGAAGCAAATTGTGCAAAAAAAATATTAAAGCAACACCAGGGAGGTTTACATCTAGATCCTTAAAATGATCGACCTGCAATTCCACCTTGAAAATCCAATTACCATATAAAGGATACAAGATGTAAAGATGACAAATGACATGGCACACATTTGTTGTTTAGACTGTTGTGTCAGGTTAATTGAAAGCTGAAGGATCTTAGTGTTTACTAGTCTAAGTAACAGAATGTCTAAACACTGTGCTTGCCTTTATGGGTTTTTAAGCAGAACATATAGGTATAGAAACATATTAACATTACGTTTCACGATTCACTGACTGGAGAATAGGAGAATATACACATCAATATTACTACTTAAGTTAACTAACCCTAATCCCAACCCCTATTGGCACGGAGCCCGCCAGGGTTCAGGTGAGATATAAATCTGTAATCTGTATCAATGGTTTTGCTATCCATACCCACCCTATTAATGTTAGCTTCCCAGGGTTTCTTGTTAGACAAGCTCTGTGTCTCTCTATACCCCCATTTACTGCACGACTGATTGTCCATTTATAAAGAATCAAATAGGGTGAAGATGGTTTTAGTTTACAATTACTCTGGAAGGTGACCAGATTAAAAAAAACTAAATACCATGCCTACGTGTATGTAATCTCCATCACAGTCCCCATTTTCCCCATAATCCTCGTTTTGATAGTGCCAATTTGTGTAATGTGAGTTTTTTTTTTTTTAAAAAAACTGTTATAGAAGAACATACTGGATGCCACATGTGTACAATTACCCCTTTCTAATTAGTGGGGTCCGTTGTGTCAGCTACAGCCTTTACTAACATACACATAAGTATACAGTCTTACAGCACTTTTGTTTTCCTTTTGTATTTAATGGTTTTCCATTTAGGGGGCAGCATGGTGGTGCAGTGGTTAGCACTGTTGCCTCACACCTCTAGGGCCCGGGTTCGAGTCTCCACCTGGGTCACATGTGTGTGGAGTTTGCATGTTCTACCCATGTCATCGTGGGGTTTCCTCCGGGTACTCTGGTTTCCCCCACAGTCCAAAAACATGCTGAGGCTAATTGGAGTTGCTAAATTGCCCATAGGAGTGTATGCGTGAGTGAATAGTGTGTGAGTGTGCCCTGCGATGGGCTGGCCCGCCATCCTGAGTTGTTCCCTGTCTCGTGCCCATTGCTTCCGGGATAGGCTCCAGACCCCCCGCGATCCAGTAGGATAAGCGGTTTGGAAAATGGATGGATGGATGGATGGACAGTTTTCCATTTGAGGAATTAGCAAAAAACTGCAGTGCATGATGGGTAGGATCTAAAGGCTGCCTAACGCCCTTAATTTGTTTGCAATTTCGCCAGGTAGGCTACCTTCTTTAAACTGCGTTTTGCTAGACTACACATTTCGAGATGTTTTATTGTAGTCTTGGTAAATATATATATATAGTTTAGCCTAACCCAGCCACTTAAGGGAGCAAGCCAGCTCAGGTAGGTGCCAGTCCCAAGCCCGGATTAATGGAGAGGGTTGGCGTCAAGAAATAAAGAGAAATAAAGACAACTAATACTCCTAGTTTGCGAGATCTGACTGCAATGGCAGCACTGCTACAAGGGTGTGGATAAATCTATACAAATATCACCTGCATGCACATTACTTCTTTTACAATAACCAACTCCTGATCCATACTGTTAGTCGTGAAAAAAAAAACTATCGTGTACATAGAGGCCCTGTGTAAAAAGATAACTGCCAAGGAAAAGATCAAAAACATTTATTTCAAGGATACAAAGTTTTTATGGTCATGTACAGTGTACAGTGCAATTCTTATTTGATTAACTTGAATGTCTCCACAGACTAGACGATTAAACAAATAAAGCAGCGCAACATTACAATAACTAATAACAAATAAACAAAGCTCACGAGTACTATTACAGTATTTATATCATTTATTTAAACTTAATTTTACCAGGTAAATTAACTACAAAGCAGTTACCACTGCTTTACCTGCTTCTCGGGAGAAATAGCAGATATACGTCATGTATGTGACTAAATTCTTAAGCCAATAAGGGCAAAGTTGTGTCGTAATGGAGGCGGATCCAGTTTGTGCAGCCGGTTAAAGACACTACGGGCATGTAAATGGAGAACGAAATTATAGTTATACCGAATCTCCTACACACAATACCAAGGTTACCAACTTTGGTCAGCTGACCGGAGTGAGACGTTCAATTCCCGTAAGATTTCTTTGCGCCAGCCTGAGAGTCTGAAAACACGTCACACCAGATGCATGAGAGATGGAAACCTGGGATATTCAGTCGAATCAGATCAAATATGATGCTAAGTTAGTACTAAGTTAAAATATGTTCCGGACTTGTAACATGCACCCATGATTTGGAACAGTCAGCAGGCTGTCTCTGGCCACGCCCCCTACACTCGGTCCGGCCCCTGGCTTTTCCTGAATTCTGATTCCTTTAGATAAACATTGACTTCATTGATATTGTTATTGATTTATCGACAGACCATCATACGTTTTAGACGTTATAATAACAACACTCTATTGATCCCCAAAGAGAGAAATTCTCTCCTTGCCTGCCCCCTCTTACTGTCCATGATACACAAGCACATATGTAGAAAAACGTCAGCTTGGAAGCCAAGGCTGGACTTAACCTACTCCTTAGGGTTCAACTGGAAACTGCCCCATGGCCGAGCGGTCTAAAGCCTCCTGCGCAGCGAAAATGGCCTTTCAAAGTAAGGGGTATTCTGTTCTCCGAAGTAAGGCGTGGGTTCGAATCCAACTTCCGACAAAAGTTCTTCAATCGCTACAGCAGAATTTGAGCCACTGATCGGCTTTAATTGCTTTGTTTTATTTTTGCGTTTCAGGCAAAACTACATAACACTTAAGAGGTGCAGGATGATCTGTCTTGCTCTCGCGAGGTTTTTGTACGACGTGACATGGTGACATAATGCAGCGGACGATAAAAATCTAACCACAATGCATTGCGTCAGGACCAGAATGTATTGCTTTAAGCCAGCGCTGTATGTGGGTACATGAAGTGGAAAGCACCCAATAACAAACATAACATTTAAAAAAAATCTACAAACTAGTGGGAATATAAAATAAAATAAATGTGTCTGGGCAAATTGGTAAGTTAAATTAAATCGTTTTAAGCAGTGTTAAGCAGTGTGTGGTTTTAAACACGAGTAGCATGTACCGTGTTGACGGCGCATGAACGTATCTTGGCAGCACATGTAAAACTTAGATTTGCAAGCGGGATGTGAAACAGCATTTAGGTGTTTAAAACAGCAATAGAGTGCGTGTTTGTTCACGCAGTTACAATGTTTAGTTGTTATTTCTGTGGAACATCAGTGCAAACCCTTAGGGAACATGTTTTACATGTCAAACTTCACCGTCATGAACCACGATGCGTGTTCAAGTGTGGCGCTACAGATTGCCACAATACGTTTCGTTCATATGGGGAATTTAAGGCTCATTTTTACCGTAAACATAACACAGATTCATATATTGATACTACAAATGCCCTTACGGTGTTTACGTGTAATATGTCTATGTGCCAGCGCCAATGTCGCGATGTCAGATCACTAACAGCTCACTTAAAGGAACATATAGCCGAAGGACGTGTTGTGACATGTCCGGTGACAGGATGCGACCATACGTTCACTGTGAGATCGTCGTTTACAGCCTACATGTCCAGGAAACACAGACAATGTTCTGTGGACAGTATAAGAGATCTTAATAAGGAGACAGTTTCTCAGTTTCTTGAAACTGAACCGTTAGTTACAGGCCCTACAGAGAGATTTAGTGAGACTGATGAAGGTGAAGTCCATCTTACAGAAAATTTCAGTGACCTTTTTCTTAGAAATATTTCTCTTTTCTACTTGAAATTACATGGGCAGTTTCTTCTGCCAGCATCAACTATACAAAATATTATTGAAGAGATGCTAAGCATACATGAACTAGGACAGACATATACTTTGAATAAATTAAGTGCATTCCTGAAAAGTGACTTAACTGAATTAACAGATGAGGTTATTGGTAGTATATGTGATGTTGTGAAGGAATCTGACCTTTTCACCATTAGTCATGAAGGACCAATGAGAACCAATTTTTCAAGAACTAGGGCTTTTAAACAGATGTTTAGATACACAGAACCTGTAAAGTTGTACTTAGGAAGGGATGAAACAAGGTCACAGAGGTTTGCCTACTATGTTCCATTGAAAGACACTTTGAGACATTTACTGGAGTCAGACTTATGGCAGAATTGTGCTGCACAGGGTACATACGTACCATACACTGATGTGCTTTGTGATGTCAGTGATGGTCAGGTATATAAAAACAATGAGTTCTTTTCTCAAAACCCATCATGTCTAAAACTAATTCTATATCAAGATTCTTTTGAGGCGGTGAACCCATTAGGTTCAGCAAAAAGCAGCACAAAGTAGTAGCTGTATATTTGTCTCTGGCTAATTTACCACCTCATCAAGTACAGACCACATGTCACTTGTAATGCTGTGTCAGGAAAAAGACTTCAAACACTTTGGCCATGACAAAGTTTTCTCAAGGCTCATTGCAGACTTAAAAGACCTGGAAGACAATGGAATAACGGTGGCAGAGGAAAAAGTTAAAGGGACTGTTTTGTGCATTGCAGGGGACAATTTGGGGTCTCATAATATCGGTGGATTTACAGAAAATTTTAGTTTTTCTGAATATTTCTGCAGGTATTTCCGGACAACCCGAACAGATTTTCAAACAGATCCAAATGCATTTTACAGTCTGAGGAACAACAAAACGTTGAAGGTATAATATCTGAGTTTTAATTCATTGAATTACTTCGATGTTTGTATGCCTGGCCTGCCACCTTGTTTAGGCCATGACATTTTTGAGGGTATCCTTTCCTATGATTTAGCCCTTTACCTGAAGTACTTCATCAAGCAAAAAAAGTGGTTCACTTATTCAATTCTGAATAGACGCATTAAGAAATTTAAGTACAGTGGCTCTGATGTGTTGAGTAAGCCATGTGCAGTAAACTCCAATGGAGTAAAGCTTTATGGTCAGGCTGTTCAGAACTGGAATTTTCTAAGACTTCTTCCTGTGATCATGTGTGACAAGGTGAAAGAGCCCACAGATGATGATTGGCAGTTGACCCTTCAGCTAAAAGACATTGTGGAGCTGATTTGTGCACAGAAAATTTTATTGCCAGAGGTTGCATACCTTGACGTTCTTATCCAAGAATATCTTGCTTGTAGATTTTCTTTCTTTCCAGGACATAGGTTAAAGCCTAAGCATCACTACTTGCGACACTACCCTGCACTGATTTTAAAGTTTGGTCCTTTGATCAGGTTGTGGACAATGCGATTTGAAAGTAAATAAGGCACCATGGCAACAACAGTCAGAACAGCATCCAGTTCACAGCTAGTTTTAAAAATTGCTTTAACGCAGAGTGATTACAGGAAATAGGTGTACTGCTTAATATTAATTAAATTATTAAAATGTGCTAATAATAGACATATTTGTCAGTCAGACATTGTGCTTTTTAAAGAGCAGAAGGGATACATTAAATTACGATTATATTGTCCTTACTGTATATATTTTTACATTTTTCCCCTCAATGATTGTCAAGTGATCACAATTCTTACTGTGCTTTACCCCTCACTTGATAGAGATGTACCAAAACTGAACATATAACTGGATTTCACTCAGAATAACCAGGCCTTCTTTTTGGACTCTTTATCCCTTTTTATTTTATCTTCGCTTTCCTCAAGCCAGGCATTTACAGGTGAAAAACCTTAAACCACAAAACACCAACTTTCACCAATCTATCTTATGAGCAAACACAAAATTTTACTTTAAATGCATATATATATTATATATATATATATATATATACACATACACACAAAATATACAATGAATGACCAATCTCAGCTTCAAATTTCCACACAATTATACATAACTTGTTCTGAATAAAATTCCTCCAAACATCAAAGTTTAAGATCAAACCACTGGGGAAACACATAAATGAGTTACTCAACGCAATAAATTGCAATGAAAAGCTAACCAATTAGACAATCGAACAATAGGTTTAACACTTCTGCCCATATGAATTATTAAAAGGAAAGTTCACCCTTAATACTTTTTTTTTTTCTTTTTAGCAATTTAATATTTAACTTTTAGATAAACTAAAAATAGAACCCCCCCTTTTAAACCGCATTAATGCAAACATCTGAATCAATAAAACAGCATTCCACATATTGTCATTAAGACACTTACAGCACACCATTTATTCCTAATACAGTCAAATACCACAACTCATATAATGTTACAAGCCAGCACCAGCGCCTCAATGCCTCATTAGCGCACCCCATTAAGAAATAAACCCCACTCGCAACAGGTAGTGCTTGCTACAAATAACATTTGCAACAAAGTCCAACACGCATGGTTCATGGTCTTACCGGCTGTCCGTTCAGAGTCTACTTTTCAGTACACAATCGCAGCACAGTTCCAGAAGCACTTGGTGTAGATTTGACCCTTTGCTTGTCGCGCTACCAATGCGTTTTGCCGACTTTATCCAAAATAAAGAGCAGGTGCGTCCGTTAATGCCTTCCCCTCGGGTGCACACAGGTGAGTAAACTTTGGTTCCGCATGACCACTTGCGTGAACGACGTAACCACTTGCTGGAATGACGTTCATCGCAACAATGATATAAATATTTTCCCCCCTGACATATAATCAGTGTAAGCACACAAACACATTGGCCGGTTATCCTATTCATTCAGTTCCACGGACAGTGACCTGTGTTACTGTGCTGTGACATCTGGTTCCTTCATTGGCTCTGTATATTTCTATAAATGACTAAATGGCTCTGTTGTAGAAATTTCCAGCCAGAGACTTGGTTCCTATATAACGAGAAGATTTTATTTTTACTCGGACTGAGAAGCTACAGAAAATCATCTCTGCATGTGATCTCCCCTTTACTGCTCAAGCAGAGCACACGCACATCAGCAAGTGTCAAGGCAGCAAGTGCATACAAACAACTTCTCAGGGCCTTCAGGAAGAGTCAGACTGCGGTGTCATTCAGAGATACCATTGTCTAAGACTTGCACTAAAACATTCTATGCACTTGGGCATATTTAAACAAAGTAGTATGGTACCTATGTCAGAATCCATCCCTGCCTTGTCCTGTTCACATGTCACTGGCCATCCTATTCTCTCCTCTGTCTTGTACCCCTTAGCCCATAGTGTGTTTGCCTGCTCATCGGGCCACCATGTGGCTTAACGGGCCAAGTGGTTGGCCACCGTGCCTGACTCCCCTTTTGATTGTGGGTTTTGAGGATATCAGTGGGTCTGTGTTTTCATGATTGTCCCCCAGGCCACCATGCAGCTCAGCCCTTGATTCCAACTACAGTAGCAATCAGGTGGTTCTCGGTCTACTAGGACTGTATAACAGGATTCTTCACCCATTCTATCTTTACTCCTTCAGCCGCATACATGAGTCAGACCTATAGGTTATTCAAATTCCGTCCTGCCAAATTTACTGGACAGGAAGTGGACACTGCAAATGAATGTGTGAATACGCCAATACCTACATCTTTACAAGTTACATTAAGGGGTTTGGTACAGTAAATGGCTGTGAGGTGGGATTTCTTCTTGATGTCTGTTTGTAGCCCGTCCACCAGCAGCTGCTGCTGTATTTATCACACCAAGCAGGGAAAGTATATTGCTAAATTTTCCTTAGTTCAATTACGCTTGATTAAGCTAATTAAGCCGGCTATGTTATTTACATTCAGAAGGATGCCGCCATATTGGGTTATACACAGATGCCACGATAGCTCACACTCACATTCCCTCTTCATTATTTTTCTAAACACACTCTATCCTGCCTTGTCACCTGCAACAAGATCTCACTCCCTGTAGCAATAAAAGTCTTTCTTATGATTGAGCAGATTTCTGCTTCTCTCCTAACCATGGGCATCCAAAGTAAGATGAAGCAAAATGTTAGGAAATTTGATAACACATGGTTACTCTTTTGGTAACAGTGACTTTGGTTTTATTTTGATAGATGTAAACTACATAATATGGTCTTAACCTTGTTTTCTGTCCTAAAAGCAAACTTTTATGTTACAGGAGAAAAGTGCACAGCTGCTTGGATCAACCCCAGCTAATCAGCGCATATGGGAATCTTTTCAAAATACCATGTGAGTCTTATGCAATTTACCCAATTAATATAAGCTCTTTAGATGACGCTTAAATAATCAATTCCCATCAACTTAGTGTCAAAACACAAACTCAGTGGCAAAAAAGTGAAGGGCAACAGACTAAGTTGTGAAAATGAAATCTGCATGTGATGAAAGGGCATGTGACTGTATCGCGATGATTATAATCATCAGATCAAACGGACCACGGAGTTGGCGGTATGGTCACACTGCTGGTCCCATGTCAGTAGGGTATAGCACACCCCTGGGCCCGGATACTACTAGGATGTCACTGGTGTACCACTGTGCCGTCAGAGTGTGGTGTGTCACTCCACAGCATTGGCAGGATTGCTCCTCTCCCTGCAGCGCCACCATACGCACATGACGGTCATCTGTGGTACTGCAGAACTGAGATGTATCGCTGAACATGGTAGGACGCCAGTCGTCATCAGTCCATCAGTCCATGCCTCCCAGTGACTACACCACTCCAAACGCAACCGTTTCTGTGCTATTGTGAACGGCAGCCTATGCATGGGACGGTGAACCCGTAGTCCAGCTGATGCCAGTCATCGCGACACGATGATATAGGGTGTTGTAGAGAGTCCAGTAGCTGTGTCCATATATCAGGCGCAGGTGTCATGGGGATCTGTGATGCTTGGAGCACAATCCGACGATCCTTCCTTGGCGTGGTCTGTCTTGGATGACCAGAAACTTCACGACGTGTGTGGATGCCTCACGTGCCCATTGGTTTCAATATCAGGCCACTGTGATATCCGCATGGCCCACATGCAATTGCAGCACATGACCACCTGGCTTCATGTAAACCCGCAATGCAACCCTATCAAACTCCGTCAAGTGCCGTTAACACTGTCTAATGTGACTACGAGGCATCCTGTGTCTGGTGATTAAACATGCCAACTCCTTGCAATTTGAATCATTTACATATCCATCACTGGTCTGCACATGTACCAGATTACATCTTTAATCGGATAGTTACTTCTGGGTTCTCAACTTTTTTTTTCATAATACCCCTTAAGTGTATATGCCCTTCACTGATGAGAAATTCATCAACATCTAAGTCCTACATTCATGTACAATGCATATTAAATGAATATTTTGTCACTATTAGTTTTGATGTATCATTCTTTGAATGCACTCAATTGAATCATGGACAGTGGTTCCACATGGAAAAAAATGAATATTCCGAAAAGGAAAAATCCTTCTTCGGTTGATACATTCACTTTGTGTTCTGAGAATTTTTCCCTTGAGTGCCTTGTACAGTATGTCTAGTGTGTTTTTGGTGTGAATGTGGCCATAATCATACAAGGAAAAAACCACTGACTTGTAGTGAACATGTAAAACCGCAACATGCAGTGTCATACGTAACTGAAATAAGAAATGCTGGATTGCCTGAGTTGCATGCGTGCATGTTTTTTAATATGGGCAACATGGTTCCCTGAGATGCCTCAGTGTTGCTCACCGCCATCTCTAACACACAACCTCACAAACCATCTTAAAACTACTGAAAGAAATAATTGGCTACACTGCAGCTCCACTGTTTTGTTTGGCACCCCTGCATGTCCTGCATTGTGTGGGGAAAAAAGCTGAAGGCTGAGGAATGTTACATAACACAGCTAGAATGTAAAAACTCTCTCTGGTGTAATTCACTGCGTAAAACCAATGGTCCTAAGTGTGGTGTCTTCTTCATAACACTCCCTGATGTTTGTGTCCGTGACCATGAGATAGGGTGGCTGCTTTTCTTCCTTGCTTTCCTTGTATTCCTACGTTTCCTCCCCAGCCTTGGTTGGTAGGTCAGGCAGCATCACCTTGTTTTAATAGACCCAGGTGCAATTTATCTTGAAATTAGACTCAAGTGCAGAAAATGTTCTATCAGAAGTCTTTGACAATCTCTGAATTACACAGAAATCTGACTTCTTCTGAAGCTGTGAAATTGTTCATCTGTATTTGCTGCATTGGTACTTGTTGATGTGCGTGTGCCCTGCTTAAGGAGTAAAGGGGAGATGACATGCAGAGCTAGTTTTCTGTAGTTTATTTTCTTTGTCTGAATAATAATATTCTCTTCATATAGGAACCCAGTCTCTGGCTGGAAATTTCTACAATAGAGCCATTTAGTTATTTCTAGAAAAATATTTAGAGCCAATGACCTGATGTCATAGTAACACAGGTCACTGTCCGTGGTGCTGAATTCTCTACTTGATGGGCTGGTGCTGAATGAATAGGCCAGGTGTCTGTGTGCTTCCACTGACTGGCACCCAGACATATAATGACTTTTAACAATGAAGGGGGAAAAGTCCAGACAGGAAATTAGTCAACAGTAATTAGTAATCAAATATAGTTCTCATTTATCATTATGTAAATTTCAAAAACCTTTTCTGACTATTAATCTGCACGTTGCAATAATTTAATATTAACTAACTTGCTGTAACGTAAAGTGAAAAACAAGTTTTAAAACTAGCTGTGAAATTTTTGATGCTGTTGACCTGAATGTTGTTGCCAGAGCCTTAGGATACGTCTCTACACATAAGTGAGGGGATGGATGCACTATTCTATGGAGGCTTCTGAAGAGAATTATTATCCCAAATTTAAATTGAGAGAGATGATTAATTCCTTTTTAATGCAGTCTGCCTTAAGAGCCCCTGTTCTGCCGTTGATCTTTTGCATGGATGCTATCATGTATTAGTTTACTCTATGAAATTTAGTTTGAATTTTGATCACATGTCAAACTAAAGCATTTTGGACTGGATTCCTGAGTTCTTTTTAACGCTGTTAAGTTACATTTTTATTTCAGCATAATTACAAGTTCCCGCAGGGAAGAAATAAGTCAGTTACTTAATAAATGACTATAAAGTAGTTGCTGCAGTATATATTCCATAAATTTACTGAACTGGAGTTTTATGCATCCTTACAAAGTAATAACTGTATGTGTTCTTTAAGTATGAAAGAGTTTAGGACATTGTCACCTGCAGTGGACGGCCACGTGTCCCCATAATTATAACTTTAGATTATATTTCTGCATGACTGAGTATTCACTGAGTACCTGGTAGTGTTGGATGATATTTACGTCTCATATTTACCATTTATGTCAGTCTTCAAAGTGTGTGGATTATTAAGGTTGGTCTTGGTTGTTTTCTTCCCTGGAGAAACAGAAGTTTAATGCCATGATGCCACAGCAGCTCGCCGTTCCTGTCAGTACGGTGGAGGTAAGAGTTTGAAACATTCATCAGCCTGTCAGCTACGCATCTCGCCTGGACATGGGACTCAGCTTTTATTCTTCCATAATACCGCGTAAGTACCTCACTCTACTCAATCTCAGTACTGTTTAAGGGTAAATAACTTTTGTCACTGACTGCCAGAGATTATGGCAATTAAATGGAAAATATGAAGCAGACATATGAAATACAGTGGGCTGTTTGCAGTAAGTTGGGCTTAGGGTTAGTAATGGGGCTTTTTCCACTGACTTCTGCTTCTGTGCCCTTTCTTCACACTGCTGTTCAACTGTCCTCTTTATAGGAGGGAGGAGCAGCGCAAATGCAGCCGACAGATATAAAGCCATGTGCTGGCAGCAGACGCTTCGCACCCCTTAATAGCATATCTGTTGCTGGTAAGACTGTCTGTGCTGCCGGTCATCTCAGTAACCAGGTGAAACTCCCCAGGCAAGATCAGGACAATGTTGTGTTGAGTTTCAGTGAGTTTCCTGTGTGTAAAGCCAGTTTTGGGGTCAATGTGGAGCCTGGTCCAGTCATGAGCTGGGGAGACGTGACCAAGGCTGCACTGTTAATCTTGTGTGTCTTTTCATTCAAAACTCTTTTTTTTTTTATTTCCCCATAGTGTCCATCATCTTGAGCAGCACCGGCTGTCATTTAGCACAAAAGATGCCTGTTCAGTTTTCCATCTGAACAAGGGCCCTCTGGACCCAGGTGTGCACTACATGAGCACTTTGTTCCTGACTCCTTATCAGCGTTTACATTTACACTCTCAGCCAGTCTTTAATCTGCAAAGTTACGCTTGGTGAGATTTATACAGACACGAGTAAAGAGGATTTTTTCACTTTTCCCAAATTCCCTCTAAGTCTGTATTTTCACCTCTTGAATGCTGGGATTTGTAGGCCCAGCTCTTCACCATGTATAACAACATCACCCTCAACGCTAGAGAAACCAAGGAGCTGATCCTGGACTTTCGCAAACGGATGACTCCCCAAAGTCCTATCTACATCGCAGAGGATGCTGTAGAGGCTTCAACAGCTTCCAGTTCCTCGGGCACACAGCTTCTGGCGGTCAAAGGCATCGTCTTCAGGTGCTGCCTCAGAAAAGCAAGCAGCACCTTGAGAGACTCTAGCCACCCAGCACTGTCACTTTTCACCTTCCATCCATCCATCTGCACAAGCATTTCCAGATTTAGAGACAAGTTTCCTCCCCATTGCTGTTAACCAGCCAGTGACGCTGACATTTCCTCACACTGCCACTGTTACCTCATTCTGTACTGTTACTGTGTCTGTCTATGCTGGTGCCATTACTTTAATTTTATTTATATAGTATTATCACTGGTTATACTGTTGAGGTGCAACTACAGACAATTTTTCTTTGAATTAATCTAGCGACTATTTTCCCAAGCTGTTGATTCATCAAAACTATTATTTTTCCTCCAGAAAATCAGATTGACCGTTTAAGTTAATATTATTTTAAGAACAACACAAACTACGTCATTGCGGGGTTTTAGATAATGGACACTATACAGATATTTTTTTCGCCCACCATTCAATAAGCAGATAAGTAACTTGTCTAAAATATTTAGATTTGTATTGTGATCCCCAAAAGTTAGTAATCTGTATAAAATCAGTGTATCTTTGTTTTTTAAATTTGATTCTGTAAATCAATGTACACTGAACAAAAATATAAACGCAACACTTTTGTTTTTGCTCCCATTTTTCATGAGATGGACTTAAAGATCTACAATTCATTCCAGATACACAATATTACCATTTCTCTCAAACATTTCTCACAAATCAGTCTAAATGTGTGATAGTGAGCACTTCTGCTTTGCTGAGATAATCCATCCCACCTCACAGGTGTGCCACATCAAGATGCTGATCTGACATCATGGGTAGTGCACAGGTGTACCTTATACTGCCCACAATAAAAGGCCACCCTGGAATGTGCAGTTTTGTCTCACAGCAAAATGCCACAGATGCCACAAGCATTGAGGGAGCGTGCAATTGGCATGCTGACAGCAGGAATGTCAACCAGATCTGTTGCTCGTGCATTGAATGTTCATTTCTCAACCATAAGCCGTCTCCAAAGGCGTTTCAGAGAATATGGCAGTACATCCAACCGGCCTCACAACCGCAGACCACGTGTAACCACACCAGCCCAGGACCTCCACATCCAGCAGGTTCACCTCCAAGATCGTCTGAGACCAGCCACTCAGACAGATAATGCACGGCCCCATGTTGCAAGGATCTGTACACAGTTCTTGGAAGCTGAAAATGTCCCAGTTCTTGCATGGCCAGCATACTCACCGGACATGTCACCCGTTGAGCATGTTTGGGATGTGCTTGACCGGCGTATACGACAGCGTGTACCAGTTCCCACTAATATCCAACAACTTCGCACAGCCATTGAAGAGGAGTGGACCAACATTCCACAGGCCACAATTGACAATCTGATAAACTCTATGCGAAGAAGATGTGTTGCATTGCATGAGGCAAATGGTGGTCACACCAGATACTGACCGGTTCTGAGTCCCCAGACCCCCAATAAAGCAAAAAACTGCACATTCCAGGGTGGCCTTTTATTGTGGGCAGTATAAGGTACACCTGTGCACTACCCATGATGTCAGATCAGCATCTTGATGTGGCACACCTGTGAGGTGGGATGGATTATCTCAGCAAAGCAGAAGTGCTCACTATCACACATTTAGACTGATTTGTGAGAAATGTTTGAGAGAAATGGTAATATTGTGTATCTGGAATGAATTGTAGGTCTTTAAGTCCATCTCATGAAAAATGGGAGCAGAAACAAGAGTGTTGCGTTTATATTTTTGTTCAGTATAGAATAAGCCCAGATTTTAACCTAAAAATTTTCCTCAAATGTTTATTCAGTGGAGATAAGTACAACCTCTAAAGATAGGCCTACACCCGTTTTGGCAGTGTCTCCGGATCCCATGACAAATAATGCCTTCAGTACATCCTCCTCAACCCACACTGAAAGCAGAAGTGCTATGGGCTTTGCAAACGGTTTGCCGACATCACTCCTATACGTCCAATGATGACATTCACACCGTCTCCAGGGTGATGTTCCCTGACTCGCAGGGTCACTTGTGGTAAAGATAAAACCGCTTTTCTTGCGCGATTTGGACTCGCTCCATATATTAAAAGGGAGCTTCGTTGTCATGTTTGACGTAAGTATGAACAGGACCATCAAAAGAAAACAACTGGATGTGCATGTCAGGTATTGGGTGAATTATGAGAATGGCTCTCGAGTGCAGTCCTGGTTCTGGGATCACAGTACATGAGCCACTCCACCGCTGAAGACTTACTGGAGAAGTTTAAGGTAAGCCATTCAATAACATTTAAACTCATTAACGAACCCATGATTTTTAAATATCCATGGTTTATCTTTACATGTGTTTAAATGGGAGAACCATATTTATTGGTAAGCATATTTTAAAGATTTTATTGCTGCTTCATGGCTTTTGCTGCAAAAAAAATAGTTCATTGAGGAAATAGAATGTTTAAGTGTTGTGTAGCAACATGTACAGCTGTTGTACAGGCAAAAACTCTGGCTCAGTCCAAAGGAGGTGGATATAGGAATGGCTGTCATCAAGGTGGGACTTCTGTGAATTCACTGGTATCTTTACATACAAATGTATCAAACAATTGTGAAGTAAAAAATATGTGAATAACATGGAGTTTGAGCTGGTTTGATATGTACAGCTGAGGTAGTGTTAACCTTGGGCTGAGTGTGCAGAAAGATTCTGGAAATTTGACAAACCATCTTTTTGTCAGAGACAGTCAGGAGCCAAAGGCAGTGGAAGTGACCTTGGTGTCCTTCAGATTAAAAAAAATTGCCAGATTGTGCTCTCAAAAATGTGCAAAAAGGCCTTGGATAAATGCCCTCTGAAGTACTCGATTGTACATGAGATGACGTGCTTGGACCCAAACAAAATGCACACCAGCCAGATAACTGTCATGCCCGGCTCGTCCGCTCCTCGTGTGTGCCACGCCCCCTAATTACCCACGTGTGATTTCCTGATCCTGCCCAGTCGTGTCTTGTTTCCTGCTGCCTTGTTCTGTGTATTTAAGTCCTGGTCTCCCCAGTTTGCTTTGTCTGTCATTAATGTCTGATGTTCGTAAGCGTGAGCTGTTTCCCGGTCCCTGTCCTCGTATTAAACTCCCGTTTGCCCCGTATTCCTGCTTCCTGCTTGCCTGCTTGCCCGCACGATCGCCGCTTCACCCGTACCCGATCGTGACAGAATGACAGACCACAAAAGGAAAGGCCCCCGGAGAAGGAGGAGAGGACCGGAGGAGACGATCCGCCTGGGAGCCTGTTCGCTCTCCCGGCTATGGATCACTTCGGAGGAGAATGAGAGGGAAGTACCCGCTCTACCTCCAGCCCGGAAGCTGACCACACACTACCCCGATCCCGTGTGGAAGTACTGGCTCTCCAGTGAGGATGAGGACGAGGAGCCCTTCCTCTACCCTTACCCGGAGCCGATCCTTTCACCGCCTGTTTCTCAGGACATCGCACCACCTCTCGCCGCCGCTGGGCGCCGGAGAAGGAGGAGGAGACCGGCGATTGCCTGTCCCGAGGAGCTCCCTCCGTTAACGCCCACGGACACACAGCTCTCTCCCCCTGCAGTAACCACCCCGGAGGCGCTGCCCGCGCCTCACTTAGGGAAGCCGGTGAACTGCGCCTCCCAGTTCTTTGCCCTCCAGGGGTTGTTCTGGAGGATCTGGGGGGAACTGGTCCCTCCAGTAAGTCCGGAGGTAGCGGGGCTAGCGGAGCGACTCCAGAGGAGCTTTGCAGCATTTACTCCCGCTTCCGACCCCGAGGAGCTGGTGAGTATGGCAGAGGACGTGCGGCAGCTCTTACTGCTCCAGAGGGCTGCAGTCCCCGCTCCCGTGCAGCCGCCATTGGCGGCGGACCCCGCTCCCGTGCAGCCGCCATTGCCGGCGGACCCCGCTCCCGTGCAGCCGCCATTGCCGGCGGACCCCGCTCCCGTGCAGCCGCCATTGCCGGCGGACCCCGCTCCCGTGCAGCCGCCGCCGCCTGCGCAGCCGCCTTCGCTGCCCCCACTGCAGCCACCTGCAGCTCCAGGGCAGGCGCCCCCACTGCAGCCACCTGCAGCTTCAGGGCAGGCGCCCCCACTGCAGCCACCTGCAGCTCCAGGGCAGGCGCCCCCACTGCAGCCACCTGCAGCTCCAGGGCAGGCGCCCCCACTGCAGCCAGCTCCTGTTCCTGACCGCGTTCCTGTTCCTGACCGCGTTCCAGTTCCTGACCGCGCTCCAGTTCCTGCAGAGGCGCCCCCTCTGCAGCCGCCTGCTGCAGCTCCCGGGCAGGCGCCCCCTCTGCAGCCGCCTGCTGCAGCTCCCGGGCAGGCGCCCCCTCTGCAGCCGCCTGCTGCAGCTCCCGGGCAGGCGCCCCCTCTGCAGCCGCCTGCTGCAGCTCCCGGGCAGGCGCCCCCTCTGCAGCCAGCTCCTGTTCCTGACCGCGCTCCAGTTCCTGACCGCGCTCCAGTTCCTGCAGAGGCGCCCCCTCTGCAGCCGCCTGCTGCAGCTCCCGGGCCGGCGCCCCCACTGCAGCCACCTCCAGTTCCTGACCGTGCTGCAGCTCCCGGGCAGGCGCCCCCACTGCAGCCACCTCCAGTTCCTGACCGCGCTCCAGTTCCTGACCGCGCTCCAGTTCCTGACCGCGCTCCAGTTCCTGACCGCGCTCCAGTTCCTGCAGAGGCGCCCCCTCTGCAGCCGCCTGCTGCAGCTCCAGGGCAGGCGCCCCCTCTGCAGCCGCCTGCTGCAGCTCCAGGGCAGGCGCCCCCACTGCAGCCGCCTGCTGCAGCTCCAGGGCAGGCGCCCCCTGACCGCGCTCCAAGTCCTGACCGCGCTCCAGCGGCTCCCGGGCCAGCTGACCGCGCTCCAGTCCCTGACCGCGCTCCAGTCTCTGACCGCGCTCCAGAGGCGCCCCCTCCGCCTGCAGCAGCTCCAGCTCCTGTCCCTTCTCCTCCAGTGACTTTGTCTCTCTCACCCCGGCGAATTCGACCCCGACCTGGGGTCTGTGTCCCGTAAAGGGAGGGGACACAGACGCAGGGCTGGGGTCCCGCCCGCCCTGCCCCCTGGCTCGCCCTGCCTCGCCTGCGCTGGGGCTCGGTTGGCGCCTGCGGGTCCCTCTCCGGTGCCTCGTCGCCCTGCCTCGCTCCCCTCTCCGGGTCCTGGTCGGTCGCCTGCGGGGCCCCTACCTCCGGCCCTCCCCCGGACATCGCCGCCTGCTGCGGCTCCCCCCTCCTCCGTGCCTTCGCCCTGGCCCCTTCCAGCTCCCTCGTCCCCTTCCCTGGTGCTCCCTCCTGCTCCCTCCCTGGCCCCTCCGCGGGTCCCTCGCCCTGTCTCCTCTGCCCCTTCTCGGTCCCCTCCGGCTCCGGCCTCCCGGCCGCCTGCGGCCCCTCCGGCTGCCGCCCGTCGCCCGCTGGGGCTCCCACGGGCTCCCCTTTGTTCCCCCGCCTTCTCTCCCTTCTCTCCTGCCCTGGTCCCTCCTTTGTTTGCTCCTCCTCCTGTCTTTCCTCCTTTCTCCATTCCTGGTTTCCCGTCGTTCCCTCCCGTCACTCCCGCTCCTTGTGTTCCGCCTGTTCCCTCTGTTTCTCCCTTCCTGATCTGTCTGTCTGCCTTCCCATCCCTTTGTCAGCTCTTGTCGCACGTCTTGTCCCTGGCTTTGTTTTGTGCTTCGGTCCTGTTTCCCGTCGTGCGTTAATTCTGTTCTTGTTTTCCAGGTCCTGTTCTGCCTCGTCCCGTCCGTCGCCCCCTTCCTTGGCGCGCCCGGTGTAGCGCGCCTTTGGGGGGGGGTTCTGTCATGCCCGGCTCGTCCGCTCCTCGTGTGTGCCACGCCCCCTAATTACCCACGTGTGATTTCCTGATCCTGCCCAGTCGTGTCTTGTTTCCTGCTGCCTTGTTCTGTGTATTTAAGTCCTGGTCTCCCCAGTTTGCTTTGTCTGTCATTAATGTCTGATGTTCGTAAGCGTGAGCTGTTTCCCGGTCCCTGTCCTCGTATTAAACTCCCGTTTGCCCCGTATTCCTGCTTCCTGCTTGCCTGCTTGCCCGCACGATCGCCGCTTCACCCGTACCCGATCGTGACAATAACTGCCAGCAGAAAAGGAGAAATCTCATGCAGAAGTTTGCGCAGGAGAATCGGTTGGCAGGCAGGATATCTGCTGGTAAATCATAGGATAAGAATAGGATAGTTCAGAATATTATTTTTAAATTATGCTTTTCTTTTTTCACATCTAACTGAATCAGGGACGGATTACAAACCGGGTTAGCGGGGCCGCTGCCCAGGGGCCCTTGGGGTGCAGGGGGCCCGTGGGCCCCAAGCCCAAAACAATTTGCAACGCTTATCAGCAATGTATTTTCGTTTGTCTATTTTAGAGGGCCTACATTCTTTGATCCTCTGCCTACAAGGTCCCCTGACCCTATAGGGAGGGTGTTTGGCTGCCAAGGGCCCTTGACTTGTGGTGGTTGTGGTGGTGGTGCAGGTGGTGGTGGTGGGGGGGGGGCCTCGCGAACGTTTTACCCAGGGGCCCACACAACCCATAATCCGTCCCTGAACTGAATAGTGTTAACACGTAGATTTTAGCAGTATTTAGAAGACCGACTCTTGGTGTTTGAAAAGAAGCATCAGCCCAGTTATATTTTCTTTGATGAGCCTAGAGATATCTCAAGATTAAATTAAAATGATTGCACATTTATGGTATCATAGGAAAATTGGGTTATAAATCACTTTCCTATTCTACATGTGATTCTGTGTATTGACATTGTTGATCTGCATCTAATCTACTGTAATTAATGTAATTACAGGTGATGCAATATCCCAGCAGTCTGATAATCACCTGCACAATGAGGCAAAAGGCTTGGATTTTATATCCTTCATTCCTTCAGCACCATCCAAAGTTGATGTCTTTTTACATCAAAAAGTTAGTGGGCCTTATCCTGACCTCTGGATGTTCTGCAAGAACTTGCTGCTGCTGTCCTATGGGCAAGCCGAAGTGGAACGAATAGAGGTGGAGACCTGCAACTTATCAGAGGAAACAGTTGTTGCACAGAGGCTTATATGCGACCATGTCAGAGTGTGTGGGGGAGCAACCAAAGCGCCTCTGACCAAAGGTGAAAGATGAGCGAAAAGCAAAAAAGAAAACTTGAGGAACTCAAGAGGAAGAGAGTCTCACTGGAAAGTGTATGTGAGAGTTTACAAAAGGATGCTGAGCACATGGCAGAGGAAGCAGAGAGTGCTGCTGGAACCAAAAGGGCAACATTACTTACCAAGTCCAATACTCTGAGCCGACGAGCGAAGGAGGAGAAAGAGCAGTTGGTGGTCTTAAATGCAGATACTGAAGAATAGGCTACTGAACTGTGACTCCTAACACATCAAGAGTGAATCGGTGGAAACAAAAATATTTAGGTTCTTTGCATTTTTGGAGTATTTTACTTTCTGTGCCTGTTTGTACATTGTTCACAGCCATAATACTTTATAATTACAAGGTAGTTTTATGTTAGAGCTCTTGCTCCAATAAATATGTGCCTTGTAATTAACTAAATTCTAGGCTATTCAGTTTTTTTTGCCCTCGTGATGGTCGTGGGTTGTGAAAAAAGCCTTCTTCTTAGGGGTACCGCTGGGGCCAGCCGGGCGTATGTCGTGGCTTCAGTGAGTACTTATGTTTGTCATGCTGCCTGTGTACTTTATAGCGGCACAACATATTTCTGCAAATTGCATGCGTCAAATTGTCTGTCTCTCTTAAAAAATATGAAGTGTCACCAAAATTTTAAACGGGGAATCAATCTCAATGAAAAATATTCGTCAAGTAACGTTTCTAAAATAATATAGACATACTAATAATTATATATTAATAAATCGGATGAACGATGCATCCCAAATTGTATCCGCTGCGCACTTCTTAATCAGGGCAATCGCATCGTGGAGGTTTCTGCAGACGCCCAAAAAGACTTACTTAAGAAAACTGTTGCATGATAATTTGTACCATTTTCAAGGGTGGGGGGCGTGCAGTAGATGCCCCCTTTATTTTTGTGCTTCTGCCGTTCAAACCGAGCAGCACTGAGTTTGTCATGGCACCTGACGCCAAATCTACTGCTTAGCTGCTACAGACAGAACTATCTTCAAATCACCACTAGGGGGTGTCAATGCTGCAGCTTCGTTCTATGGTTGATCTTTTTCAAAGACAGTTTTTTTTCTCTCTCTCCACATAATCAACTTAACTGATTAGCGTGCTTTCATAGTAATGGTTTTTAATCCGTGTTAATCTTCTGAACAATGACTAGTAAAGGTTCTATGAGGTTGTCCTACTTACTATGGATTTTAAGTTTTTTATCAAGGTGTTAAAACGTACCACAGTTGCCAGTCCTGTGTTTTATGTCTAGCAATTTGTACAGTTTCTTCAGTATAAACACATGCCATGATCTGTGAGAATCTCCTCCAGAACTCTGCATTTCCTCAAGATCTTTTTGTAATATTGCATCATGGCACTGCTCAGAACAACACAGATGGTGCATAACAACACAAGGGAGTACAAGACAACATGGTGCAGAAACAGTGCGATACAAAGCAGGACAAAACTGGATGATACGTGGTCAGTGGTGGATAAAGTGCAGGAACAGCTGTACAGTGCAGCTGCCGTGGAAATGACTATTACAGGGGATGCAAAAGCTGCAGGTTTGAATTGTTTGGCGAATGAAGCTGTTCATGAATCTGCTAGTCAGTGTTTGTGGATGGTGGTCAGAGTCCTGGATTATAGACTGAACCTTGTTACTGTGGCAGTTAAAGTACAGCTGGTCAATGGAGGGCAGTTCAGTGCGAATGATGTTCTTAACAGACTTCGCAATGTACTGCCTTCCTGTCATGTGGCTCCACCATACCATAGTACTACTGTAAGAACTAGGGATGTAACGATACATTCAACTCACCATTTGATACGATTCACGATTCTGAGTTCAATTTTCTCATTTTTTGCAGAATGAGCTGCAGACAAATATATTCAAAAATATTCTTATATTTATCTTTCTGAACTGTTGACACTGTTGTGAACAGTGCAACTGAATTTGAATAAAATACTGTTGAAAAAAATCCCAAATCAAAATAAGTAAATAAAAAAAAATAAATCAAATAAATAAGCTAAGGTTTGCATGTGCAGCTTTTTAGCGTGCTTTGCCCTTTTAATAATCTTCACTCAGCTCACGGTGGTGCCAGTGGACCTGTTTGTGTATGTTATCAGTCTATTACAATGTTTGCATGCAGTTTATGTCTTGTCTGTGCTTTTCTCGCTGTTTCCTCCTCGTTTGTGATTACCGGAAAGCTAATATGCTGCCACACCGCCAATTGAAGATCGGGCGGTGCGTCCATCCATCCATTTTCTGAAACCACTTAATCCCAACTGGGATCG
The DNA here is from genome assembly GCF_023856365.1 of Brienomyrus brachyistius. Classification (NCBI taxonomy): domain Eukaryota; kingdom Metazoa; phylum Chordata; class Actinopteri; order Osteoglossiformes; family Mormyridae; genus Brienomyrus; species Brienomyrus brachyistius. The sequence continues at coordinate 41,106 of NW_026042797.1, forward strand.
CGGGGGAGACCGGAGCCTATCCCGGGAACAAGGGGCGCAGACAGGAACCAAGCCCAGGCAGTCACCTACACACCGCAGGTCGCACACACTCACACAACTACAGGGCCAATTTAGACTCACCAGTCAACCTATCCTGCATGCTTTTGGACCGTGGGAGGAACCTGGAGTCCCCGGCGAAAACGGGGAGAGCATGCGAACTCCACACAGAAAGGGCCCTGGACCGAAGCCAGCACTAACCACTGTGCCGTCCTCAGTTTCAAATTCATTCATCATCTCGCGTTCGCTCAAAACCAAAAACTGACGTACGATGTCGACGTGATACGCAGTGACATCTGACGTCAAACTCACATTGTGAAATCAAATGTAATATTACACCAGTTTTTCTGTTAAAGTACTGTGAAGTACTCCTACAATAGTGATTCATTTTCCACATCAGCCGGTTTAAATCTTCATGCATTTGCACCGATTTTTAACTGATTTGTGATTCATCATTACATGCCAGGGCCAGCAGCTCTGCATGGCTCGACCCTCATAAACATTCTCCACACATGCTGTTCAGGCAGTGGCCACAGAAATTCCCCCAGTGAACTTTATGCTTTCTGTCGGAGAGTATGCTGTGTTCTGGCCTTAAACCCTGCATACTACTTTGCAGACTTTGATCCTCTTAACAACAATTGGCATTTCTGGTGGCTGAATATCCATCCATCCGTCATCCAACTGCATGCTTAAAAGCTGTGAATAATAGTAATAATTCTTAAAATTGCAACTATCTAGAATTTCAGCCTAGTTACTCAGCTAAATTACTATTTAAACCTAGAATAATTTCTATAAGGGGCGGCATGGTGGTGCAGTGGTTAGCACTGTCGCCTCACACCTCTGGGACCCGGGTTCGTGTCTCCGCCTGGGTCACATGTCTGTGGAGTTTGCATGTTCTCCCCATGTCGTTGTGGGGTTTCCTCTGGGTACTCCGGTTTCCCCCCACAGTCCAAAAACATGCTGGGGCTAATTGGAGTTGCTGAATTGCCCGTAGGTGTGTGTGTGTGAGTGGATGGTGTGTGAGTGTGCCCTGCGATGGGCTGGCCCCCCATCCTGGGTTGTTCCCTGCCTCGTGCCCATTGATTCTGGGATAGGCTCCGGACCCCCCGCGACCCAATAGGATAAGCGGTTTGGAAAATGGATGGATGGATAATTTCTATATGTGTGATAGAATCAAAAAATATTTTGTTTTACATATAAATCTTCACAAGGTGTATTACACATGGTATTCCCCAGACACCGCCACCCCAACAGATGCTTTGTTTGTTAAGACAATAGCTCAGAAAGTGGTTGATCGATCTTTTGCAGCTTTTACCAAGGTTTGTACAAGCCAAAATTAAATTTTGAAACGGATCCCTGCCACACCCTGCCCTCCTGAACCTCCCGTTTCCTCCCTAGTGTGGTATAACGTGCCATGCCTGTTCCGCGTTTGTTTTACCTCTCCTTCCTGCCCTTGTGTTACTCATTTCAGGTGCCTCTAGTTTGCTCCCTGCTTAGCCTTGTATAAATGTGCTTCTCAGTCCTGCCTTTAATGTTGCTGCTGCTGTTTGCCTGTGTGTTCTTCCCTGCTTATGATTCCCCCGTGATCCAGTTGTGATCCAGTTGTCTTCATATCATGTATTCAACTCTACTGCCTCAGTCCAGTATTATCTCTGACCATCATCTTATTGCGTTCAATATTTCCCTTGCTCAAAATATTAGCCCCCCGACTCGCTTCTATATGCCAAACGTACAATCACGTCAAATACAGCAAGTAACTTTATCGATAACCTCCCTGAGCTATCGTTTTCAACCAAACTAATGTCGAATTCTGCTGAACTTGATAGCATTACGGATTATTTAGCATCTATGCTTAATTCCACTAGAGAAAATTGCTCAGTTAAAAATAAAAAAGGTTGTACGAGGTTTACTTTGGGCCTCCGCCGATGCCACCCATTGTCTTACCATGTGAGCGTCTCAGGGACTATGCCCGGTGCCTAGGAACATAGTGTGTACGCCCCTCAGAGGGTAGACCGGTACCTGTCATCAGCGTGTGCGAACTCCAGAGGTGTAGTTTTGGTATCCACCTAACTTAACTTGGGCAGTCAAGTTTGGGACCCGGATAAATAAATGGGATTTAACCCAGAGGCTGCAAGATAGTATTTACCACCATAGTCCTAATAAGGATAGAAGTCCAATCTGGAAAGTTTATGAAGAAGTTAGCAAATCAGACAGTCATAAAGTAATCGAAACAACATTTATTAAAAATACTACAATATACAATTATTGACATGTGGACACATACTTGTAAATACATTTGGACAAATACAATATTAAACAATCACATTCCTCAGCTGAGAGTGAACAAAGTTCTGTGGAAAGTATCTGACTACAGATAGACTTTCACCCAGTTCTCTGCGGGAGCTCTGATTACAGAGTGACTCCCCGACTACTTCTGAAGCCCTTCCTTAAGTATCCAGACCAGGTGATGGCATGTTTCTGAAGACTGACTAATTTCGGTCAATGGTTAATTTTAGGGGCATTGCTGACCTTGGTTCTCAAGTCCCCAGCCAATCAGATCACTTTAGGGGGTGGTTGTAATTCCCTTGTTCTACCATGAGAGAATCTCTCTCAGTTTGGTGGGTTGAGCCGAAGTTTCTGTATTTCTCTTAGGAAAAGCTATACTGCCTTAAATCTGAGAGTATAATACTCCTCGTCTCATGCCTATTCAAACGAGACCAAACATGCGTGTATTTGTCCCTAACATCTATGTGTGCTGAGTTATCCTGTTTATAGTGGAAAAGGTGTCTGTGTCTGGAGGCTGACAGCTGTTGTTGCTGTGGATTGATTGTGGAACTCTGGTCACTCCGGGGGTGAAAGGTCTTGCTTTTTCTGTGCTGCTCCAGTTATTCCTATCCAGTCTCTCAGGAGCCGGCAGGCCTTTGCCTTCCTTAAAAGGGGTGGTTTGACGAGTTGAGTCCAGTCTTGCCTGGGCCAGCGGAGCTCTGAAATAGACTGATGCAGGCTGATCAGAGTTGGGGCCTGCAGGACCTATAAGTTTTATGTCCTTACAGAATGTAAGTGGCATCATACTAAACTAGTGGTGTTCAAACTAGCATGGAAAGAGGCTATGGGTAGCTACAAAAAGGCTCTTAGTGCCGCCAAATCATCTAGTATCTATCAGAACTAATTGAAATAAACAAAAATAATCCTAGATTCCTATTTACTATGGTGTCCAAGCTGACTAATAACCAGACCACTGGTTATTTTCCAGTGACGACTTTATGAAACTTTTTGACCAAAAATATGCTCAATTAAACAGAACATTTTGAATATTGAATATTGGTTAACCAGTCAGAACTGATGTACTTAATTTTATCTTCAAATTCATCTACTTGTATGCTAGACCCTGTTCCATCAAAATTATTCAGCGATGCTCCCAGCATTGATTGAACCGCTACTAGCAATAGTTAAACTAAAACATATAATCATATTACCCCAATTTTATCTTCACTGCACTGGCTGCCAGTTAGATTTCGTGTTGACTACAAAACACTGCTCTTAACCTATAAAGCTGTAAATGGTCTTGCACCGCAGTATGTGAGTGACCTCATTTGCGTTCCGAATCATACACTTAGATGACGAGATGGAGGTATTCTATCCGTACCCAGAATAAAGAACATTACCTTTGGGGGAAGAGCATTTGCTCATAAAGCACCACAGCTATGGAATAAACTTCCTATTAGTGTTCGGAACTCAGACACAATCTCTGCTTTTAAGTCAAGGCTTAAGATGTACCTCTTTCGCCAGTCTTTTGGATAGTTAAATCTTCTTTTCTAAGGTGAATGGGAAATCTGGAGGTTCATAGTTATTTGAGATTGAAGGGGAAAGGGGGGATTGGTGCTGTCGTCCTGCCACTCTCGCCGATCACTTAAGCTGTGGATGGGAGGTGGCTTGACGCCAAAACCTCTGTAAACCCTCATGCCTGTGCTTCCTTCCAGGTCACTCTTTTAGGCAGGCTGTCATAGTTGCTTTAGTCCTGCCGGTTAGGTGTAGGGCAATAACTCTTCTCCATCTTCTCTTTTTCGAGCTGATACCGAGCCGACTACACCGTGTGAACCCGCACCTGGACTCCTGGATATAACTACATGAAACCAACTGGGACTTTATAACTATATGAACTCTAATGAATGTCAATGTAAATGCAGTTTCATGCTCCTTGGTCGCCCAGAGGAGGATGGGGTCCCCTTCTGAGTCTAGGTTCCACTCAAGGTTTCTTCCTGCTAGAGGGAGTTTCCTTGCCACTGTCGCCTCAGGCTTGCTTGGTGGGGTTCTGGCCGGTTAAATGTAAAGTGCTTTGTGACAATGCATGTCGTTAAAAGCGCTATATAAATAAAATTGAATTGAATTGAAGTGCTTCCTCAGATTCATTTTTAAATGTTCTCCAGCTAATTTCCACTATGGCCACGAGTTCTAGTATTTTAAATTAATATTGAAATGGTCATTTGGCTGAACAGCATCCCGACCTGTTAGAATCTTATATACCTGGATCATGTCCCCCCATAGTCTCCTTTGCTTGAGGCTAAACAGATTCAGCTCAGCGAACCTCTCCTCATAAGACATTCCTCTAAGTGCAGGAATCATTCTAGTCATCCTACGTTGCACCTTTTCCAAGGCAGCAATGTCCTTCTGAAGGTATGGTGACCAAACCTGCACACAGTATTCTAGGTGGGATCTTACCAAGGAATTATATAATCGTAGCATCACTTCTCTTGACTTACATCTCTAGGTGTGTGGAGTTTAATCCAACATCCTTTTGCCTTTTTTTAATGCTTCCCCACACTGGCAAGAGTGGGACATGGAAGTATCAACATACACACCGAGATCTTTCTCGTAATCAGCTACCTTTATTTCAGTGGAACCCATAAAATATCTGTACTTTACTATATTTACTATATTTCTGCTCCCTGCATGGATTACCTTATATTTATCTATGTTAAATTTCATCTGCCACGTATGAGCCCAGTCGCTAATTAAATCCAGATCCTGTTGTAGCCTCTCTGGACATGAGACATGATCTAACATCAATCAGAAGATACCACACCAGCAGATAATGATTTCTGGAATAGTAAAGTTAAAGGTTGGCTAATAATACCCCTCATCTCTTTTAAAACTATAGATAAGATGCCATCAGGGCCTTGCGATTTATTTATTTTGAGCTTAGCTAGGCTTTGTACCACATCAGCCTCAGTTATACATATATTGGTCATAGACATCGTTGTATTTGTACTAAATGGTGGTAAGCTATTCTACTGTGAACAGCCATTGTAAAATAATCATTAAACTCATTTATATCAATTTCATTTTCAATTATAAGGCCCTTACTATCCTGCAAATGAGTGATTTTCAGCTTTTAGAGCTCTTTCGGAGTTAAAATATTGGAAGAAACTTTTAACGTCATCCTTATAACTGTTATTAACTAAACCTGTAGACGTAGATACTCCTGCTTTATTTTGAAATCATTAGTTAATTTCCATTTGTGGAAGAAAGCCCTTTTGCTCCTGACTTTATTCTTAATTTTCGTAGTAAACCACCTGTGACATCGCGTGCTGGACGAACAGGCAGGAAGCGAGGAATCAAGGATCCGGGAAACGGAGAGTCGGGAATGAGGGTTTATTGATGAAAACAGGTACCAACAGCGAGAGATTTCAATGACAGGACTGGGGAAACAGACTTGAATGTGGACTAAATACACAGGACTACTCAAACTGACAGAAAACAGCTGGTTACAATCGGGGCAGCACACATGGTTAATGAGGGGGCGTGGCACACACGAGGATCGTACAAGCAGGTCATGACACCAGCTTGGTTGCAGTTTCCTAGATTTAGTTTTTCTGGAAACGGGTATGAAGTTCTTTTGCACTTGCAACAATGTGCTTTTAAAAAATTCCCATGCCTCTTCCACAGTATTGCTATTTAACTCCATCCGATTTACAGTTTCTAGTTTCAGTCTCATACCATTGAATTACCCTTCCTAACATTGTATACTTTTGTTTTGGACTTGGTTGAAGACTCAGGCAGCAGGAGTTGCCCCAACGTTGGTATGTCCTTATCCATAAGGGGGAGTAAACGTTCTGGTTTCCCGACCTTATAGATGAAGGAGTTGGGGGATGTTGCCAGTGACCTGCCGGATTCCAGGCAGAACAGGCCTCGCTATGCCACAGCCCTTCAGAGACTGGGCCTTCCGTGCAGAACCTCTGCATCCAAATTAGACCAGTTGTTTAACAAAACCCTAAAATGGGGTTATTTTTGACATGGAACGGGACTTTGATTCAACAACCCATTACTTAGTTGCGGCAAGTACCCAATATCAAGTATAGCTGCAAAGAATCTGCCAGAGATTTTCAGAGAAGTTCCCCAGATGCATGGACTGGACTAAGGTGCGTCAGATTAAACAGGAGCCTGGTAAATTCTGTGAGCCCCACGCCAAGTGACTGATGGAAACATACTCCAGCTACAGTGAGATGGACCCTCCAGCGGACCGAGAGTGGGATTCCCTCTGGGAGCGACAACTCGTGCAGTTGCTGGTGGATGAGCTGCAAACAGACATCAAGAAGGACTTCCAACCTCACAATCATTTACCAAACCACTTCAGGTAACTTGTAAAGATGTAGGTATTGGAGTATTCACACATTCATTTGCAGTGTCCACCTCCTGTCCGGTAAATTTGGCAGGACAAAATTTGAATAACCTATAGGCCAGACTCATGAATGCGGCTGAACGAGTAAAGGTAGAACAGGTGGCCAATCCTGTTATACAGTCCTAGTAGATTGAGAACCACCTGATTGCAACTGTAGTTGGAATCAAGGGCTGAGCAGCATGGTGGCCTGGGGGACAATTATGAAAACACAGACCCACTGATATCCTTAAAACCCACAATCAAAAGAGGAGTCAGGATGGCCAGTGACATGTGCTGGCTAAATGGGGACAACAAAGAGAGAACAGAACAAGGCAGGGAGGGATTCTGACACAGGTGCCATGCTACTTTGTTTAAATATGCTGTAATGTTTTAGTGCAAGCCTTAGACAATGGAATCTCTGAATGACGCCGCAGTCTGGCTCTTTCTGAAGGTCCTATACTGTAACCGTCCTGAGAAGTTGTTTGCATGCACTTGCTGCCTTGACACTTGTTGATGTGCGTGTGCCCTGCTCGAGCAGTAAAGGGGAGATCACATGCAGAGCTGATTTTCTGTAGTTCCTTAGAATAAAAATAGAATATTCTCTTCAAATAGGAACACATGCTGCGTTTGATTATTTCACTCCAACTCGGACAAAAACGTCACGAAAAACATCACTTCCCATTAGAAACGCCTCTTTTATGACGTTAATGTCTGACAGAATCTTCTTGTCCGAGTTGCCCCTGTGACGTAATTTCAACATGGCGGCTTACACACTCAACATTAATTCTATTTTACAAATCCTTAAAAATGTTTATTTTGTTAAATTTATTATTATCCCATCCATCCATTTTCCAAACTGCTTATCCTACTGGGTCACGGGGGGTCCGGAGCCTATCCCGGAAGCAATGGGCACGAGGCTGGGAACAACCCAGGATGGGGGGCCAGCCCATCGCAGGGCACACTCACACACACCATGCACTCTCACATGCATTCCTACGGGCAATTTAGCAAGTCCAATTAGCCTCAGCATGTTTTTGGACTGTGGGGGGGAACCGGAGTACCCGGAGGAAACCCCACGACGACATGGGGAGAACATGCAAACTCCACACACATGTGACCCAGGCGGAGATTTGAACCTGGGTCCCAGAGGTGTGAGGCAACAGTGCTAACCAGTGCACGACCATACCGCCCATTTATTATTATTATTATTTATAATTATTAGTAATTATTAATGTAATTGCACGTGTTCGATTTAGAGAATACCATATTGTGACCGTAAACAGTATCCTAACATGCAATATCAGATTTTTACCAGACTTGTTAGTGTTTTTGGTTTGTTTGTAGTTTGTTTGCCTCTCGAAAAAAGAATATCGCTATGAATGTACTAAAATACTTTATAAAGCTTTTAATGTGGTTTGACTAGTTCCTGTTTCTTGTTTATTTGTCTGAAATAATAATCTTACTCCATAACTGCTAAAATATAAAGCAACAACACAGCAGCGTATTCATGGAGGCAGCCATGTTTGTTCCGAGTTGTGCTAGCTTGAACGGGAGATTGTTGGATGTGATGTCACCCAATTTGGAATTTCCAAGTTCCGAGAGAAAAACGAACGCACCACAAGACTCTGGCTGGAAATTTCTACAATAGAGCCATTTAGTTATTTCTAGAAAAATATTTAGAGCCAATGACCTGATGTCATTGTAACACAGGTCACTGTCCGTGGTGCTGAATTCTCTACTTGATGGGCTGGTGCTGAATGAATATGACAGCTGGCCAACATGTCTGTGTGCTTCCACTGACTGGCACCCAGACATATAATGACTTTTAACAATGAGGAGGGAAACGTCCAGACAGGAAATTAGTCAACAGTAATTAGTAATCACATATAGTTCGCATTTATCATGATGTAAAATTCAAAAACCTTTTTATATTATTAAGGGATAAATGTAATTGAGTTTTAATGTATCCTTTCCGCTCTTAAAATCGCAAATTATTTCTGACTATTAATCTGCACATTTTAATAATTTCATTAATATTACCTAATTGGTTTGTCTTTTTTATTAAATTTTAAAACTAGCTGTACAATTGTTGATGTTGTTGCTGTTCTGAATGTCATTGGCCTGTTGCCTTACGTCTGTCTAAACATGAGTGAGGGGATGGATGCACTATTCTATGGGGGCCTCTGTAGAGAATAAATGATCCTAATTTTATATTGAGAGAGATGGTTAATTCCTTTTTAATCCATACTGCGTTCAGAGCCCCTGTTCTGCCGTTGATCACTGCTGCATATCATCCCCAAACCAATGGCCTGGATGAGAAAACGAATGATGACATAAAATGGTAAGTCTGTTTTTGAGGTTGTTTTAGAACTGTGTGAGACAGGCTCTATTCTTTTAACATTACATCAGGAATTACTGATATTATTGACAATCAATCCCTTAATATACAGTATCTCACAAAAGTGAGTACACCCCACACATTTTTGTAAATATTTTATTATATCTTTTCAAGGGACAACGTTAAAGATATGAAACTCTGATAGAATGTAAAGTAATCAGTGTACAGCTTGTATAATGGTGTAAATTTGATGTCCCCTCAAAATAACTCAACACACAGCCATTAATGTCTGAACTGCTGGCAACAAAAGTGAGATTAAAAATGATTTGTGGCAAGATCGGATCATGTGTGTTGAAGAGTTTCTTATGACTGACAAGTAGTTATTTAAAAACATATCTTGAAACAGCAAATTACATTGTTCTTAATGCTTTTAGAAAATGACTCTTTATAATGATCTGTGAATAATAATAATTTGCTATGAATGTTTTTCCACTTCAGCTTTCCACAATTATTCTTCCCGATGAGAAAAGCTACGGCACGTTTTTTGATGAAAAAAATAAAGTAGTTGAGACAATAAGCAACAACAGCTGAAAACATCTCCTAGTCACAGGAAAAACAGAAGCAGGCATGTGGTAAACGAATACAAAAGAGGTACCAAAACACAGTTTATCATGTTGGAGATGAGGCGCTTCTGTTCAACATGAGGAAGCGGGGACGGAAAGGAGGAAGAACGGAACCGGATTTTACCGGACCTTATGTCATCCAGGCAATATGTGGCAAGCTGGTTACACTGTCTAATTCTGAAGGGGCAACTTTAAAGAACAAATACAATGTAAACCACATACAGAAGGAGCCAAACTGATGTCCCAAGTCAGGAATCACACAAGGTGCCAGAAGAGTATAAGACCAGTAAACCTCCCTCTAGCGCAGAGCTTCTGACAATCGAGAAGGATGCTGACAGTTGAAAAAAAACTCATGTCTGTGTGTTATGAAAGAATATCAATAAATGTTTCCGAAAGGGGATGACTCATTTGGTAATTATTTACGGCTTATGTTATGGCTGCCAATTTACAGTCTTTACTGAAGTCTGACTTCTTTTGAGTCACCTTTAATATAGATTGGACACTCTCTATGCAATGTGCAATACTTACATAGATGGTAAATGTTTACCTGCTTGCACAGATGGATGATTAGGTAATTAGTGTAAGTGTGTGTGTGCGTTCAATCGCATGTATGTCCAAGGTCCATAGTAAATAATATACACTGATCAAGAGATGCCCGAAAGTGGATAAAAGAGGACATTAGTGGGTGTATCACTTAGTGTAACGCGTGCAGGAAAATGAGCAGGACTGCAAGCCATATAATGACCCTTGTCTAGCTCTTAATACAGTATGCATACAGTGATGTATCTACAATGGACAGCTACTATGAGCAGATAGCACAGTACAGGTGCTTATAAGATCTGTATGCTATTTCCATCCATCCATCCATTGTCCAAACCGCTTATCCTACTGGGTCGTGGGGGGTCTGGAGCCTATCCCGGAAGCAATGGGCACGAGGCAGGGAACAACCCAGGATGGGGAGCCAGCCCATCACAGGGCACACTCACACACTATTCACTCATACATGCATACCTACGGGCAATTTAGTAACTCCAGTTAGCCTCAGCATATTCTCAGCATATTCTTGGACTGCGGGAGGAAACCCCACGACGACATGGGGAGAACATGCAAACTCCACACCCATGTGACCCAGGCAGAGACTCGAACCCGGGTCCCAGAGGTGTGAGGCAACAGTGCTAACCACTGCACCACCATGCCGCCCCCTGTATGCTATTTCATTCTATAAAAAGAAACTTACTGTACTGTACAATAAAGTATTTCACCACTGCTTCTTCCTCAGCTCCCACTGTTTGCTAGCACATGCATCTTTTGATTTCTTAGTGCAATCTGTGCTTTATTTTTTTTTTGTGAAATGTAAGTGCAGTATCTGTTTATTAAGTGCTGTGGTTTAATATGTACATTATTATTTCAGTACTGTGTATACTGTCCTTAATGTCTTGCCTCTCTCGTATAACTTGAGATACGCCCAAATTGACTTGCAACAAGTGGTCCTGGTTCCAAATGCGGAAGGCGATGGATACCTGTATTTTATATGCTGTAGTGTGCTGGGTGTCAGACATTGCAATGCACCTTGCTTTGATCTTGACCTGTTAGATCAGAGGGAGGTAATCTTATCCAGAAAGGGCCACTGTGTATGATGGTTTTCACTGCAACTCTCTTAACAGCGAACCTAACAGTTATCCCAATACCTTGATCTTGCTAGCATATTTAAATGTGTACCTATTCAGGAATAGAGTGGTGAAGGCATTCAGAGGAGGACTGATGATTATCAGAGGGAACAAAGGGGCTGGGTACTTGTCAGTATCCAGTAGAACCACCAGACTCCTACACTGAATGGTTCTGGATGTGGCACAGACGTTAATCCCTCTGTATTAGGGGATCCGTCTCCAGTTTGTACTCTTCTAGTTAATAGGTAGATTATCAGGCAGTTTTTCACCCTAGTCCAGTACTCATTGACAGCCTAATACACCGTGTTTCAGTTTGTCTTGATAGTCAATACATGTCACAGGATGTACATTACTCTGATGGGCAGGCCCTCTTACATATGATGGAAATTGCAATACCTACTTTTGGCCACGAGATGGCAGCAAGAAAATAGAAAAATTATTTTCCCACGGTCTACTAGCAGCTTTTAGATGTTAATTCTTCATAAAAATAATTTGACTTGATCCAATGTATTTTTAATACAAACAATTACCACACAAAGCTGCTAGTTTCCTCCGGTTTCCCCCCACAGTCCAAAAACATGCTGAGGCTAATTGGAGTAGCTAAATTGCCCGTAGGTGTGCATGTGTGAGTGAATGGTGTGTGAGTGTGAGCTGTGATGGGCTGGCCCCCCATCCTGGGTTCTTCCCTGCCTCGTGCCCATTGATTCCGGGATAGACTCCGGACCCCCTGTGACCCAGTAGGATAAGCGGTTTGGACAATGGATGGATGGAAATAGCATACAGATTAAGCACCTGTACTGTGCTATCTGCTTATAGTAGCTGTCCATTGTAGATACATCACTGTATGCATACTGTATTAAGAGCTAGATAAGGACAGTGGGTCATTATATGGCTTGCAGTCCTGCTCATTTTCCTGCACCCGTTACACTAAGTGATACACCCACTAATGTCCTCTTTCATCCACTTTCAGGCATCTCTTGATCAGTGTATATTACTTACTATGGACCTTGGACATACATGCGATTGGACACACACACACACACACACACACTTACACTAATTACCTAATCAACCATCTGTGCAAGCAAGTAAACATGTACCATCTATATAAGTATTGTACATAGCATAGAGAGTGTCCAATCTATATTAAAGGTGACTCGAAAGAAGTCAGACTTTAGTAAAGACTGTAAATTTCTCAGCCATAACATAAGCCGTAAATAATTACCAAATGAGTCATCCCCTTTCGGAAACATTTATTGATATTCTTTCATAACACACAGACATGAGTTTTTTTTCAACTGTCAGCATCCGATCCAAACGGGATTCCCATTTCCTTTCTGTGGGATCCAACAGAACACGGGCTGACCATCAGTCAACATGTCTTCAACCGTGCAGGACAGGACCCAGTCCAGGCCAAACCTCACGGTGCTGGTGTTAATAAAAAAAATGTAAGGAACATGCAGCTGCAGCTCACACACAAACACAGTCCACAGCATCCAGAAAAAGGTCAGGCCTTTTTCTTCTTTAGCTGACTCCGCCCAGACCTCGCCCCCTTTCTGGGCGCCTCGCACTATGCCTTTGAACTGGCCCTGCAGCTTGGCCCGTTTCCTGTTTCCCAATGCAAGTCATAAGATTCACCCGTAAATGATATTTTGAATCGGAACGATATTTATTACTATTGTTTAGATTAAATATATAACGGTTTAATGATTGAATATAACTTGATATTGTTGTTTGTGTTGTTTAGTTTGAGGTTCTAGTTTCTGTCTTTATCCGCTTTCGTTTCAGTAGGCAGCTGGTTCATCCCAGGCTCAGGGTCTCTCTGCTCTTCATCAAACCCACACCCCCAGTTTGGGAGCACCCTCTCCCTCTCCTCCCCCCACGGCTGTGACTGTTACTCCTCCTTGAGGAGTAACTGCTCCGCCCCCTATCCCAGCCCCTATACCCACAGGAGTGCATCACCCAGTGAGCCGCCGCCCTGCCTGTCCCCTCACACAAGCACACACTGAAATCATGGTCCTAAGCTCTCTGTGTGGGTCACCACGATAGTACAGCACACCGACGATTACCCTCTGACTGAATCAGAATCAGCTTTATTTGGCCAAGTATGTTCACACATATTGGGAATAGTTAGACATTTAATCAAAATAATTAAGACAAGACATAAACATACAGTTCTGTTGATATGCGACGCATATAACCTCTGCATTCACAGCACTGCTTCAGTTATCGAAGAGCAAATTTCGAAAACTCACTCAGTCCGATAACCTAAAGTAATAAGTCATAATCCTCTTCATACGTTGCAGTAATGGGAATGAAATCTCACTCAGTGTTTATGTAATGGAGCAATGGAATTTCGTGAAATTTCCAAAAGTCCACAGAAATATTTAGAAAAACATTCCTGCAGACTGAGTTTTTGATATTTGCTTTTCAATTAACACAATTTTCTTCAGTCTGAGGTTTAACAGAATTCAGCCATATGCTGTTCAAAAAAAACTACACAGAACAAAAACAGAATGGACTTTACATCTGTCTGAAAGGAAAGTTGACACAGGCTGCAGCAGTGAACAAATCAATCAATGTATTAAAGTTAGGCATTAAGTAACTGGAGGCAGTATATACATAACATGATAACATGCCTTTTCTGTATTGACCATATTAAGGACGCTGTAACACTGCCCACCACATACCTGCTTCATTTATTGTTTTATACTTGCAGCTGCTTATTCAGACAGCTCGTCTACCTGTCTGTCCATGTTGCCCTCCCATGACAACTGGTCCAGCCTACAGGTGCCGTCCCATTCCGGCATGTTACCCATGAGTCATAGCGGCACCTCCGGGAGCAGCTCCAGGTGAGCCCGTGCCTCCCCTCCCCCACCTGTCCCCATGCTGAGTCTCGGGCCCCCGTCTTCCCTCTTGTTCTCGCCTATACCCACATCCTGGCCTGTGTCTGCATCGTCTCACCTCGTTAACAGGACTTTCGCCTTCTTCTGTCCTGATCCATTCAGGCCCATCATTCTGGGACATGCTTTGATTTATTTCGCCATAGTTACTCTTTGTTTTCCTTTGTACTTTGCACTCTACAAGTAAAATGAATAAAAAATAGGCATTATTTTGATATTGTTTTAGTACAGTGACACTAGTATATTTGTTGTTGTTTCCAGGCAACACTGCATGCTGATTTAACGTCTTTCCTTAATCTCCACCCCATTGCTCACACACAGCCAGTATCCCAGTTTGTGGTCAATGAGCTCCTCCTCACTCACCCCAGTCTCCTAGTCCAGTGGAATGTCCAACAGCTTGGGCTCTCAGTTCCTGCGTGTCATGCCCGGCTCGTCCGCTCCTCCTGTGTGCCACGCCCCCTGATTACCCACGTGTTTTCTCCCGATTTGTACCCAGCTGTATCTAGTTAATTTGCTCAGTCCTGTGTATTTCAGTCCGTGTCTTACCTGAGTCCAGTGTCTGTCATTGATGTTTGTATGCGTGAGATGTTTCCCCGTCCGCGCTTCCTAATTAAACTCCCGTTTTTGCCTGTCCGCTTGCTCCTTGCACGCCTTGCCCGCACGATCGCCTGCCTGCTTGTACCCGATCGTGACACTGCGCAGCTCTACAACTCATTACCCAGGGCTCTCGCACCCGGCCACAGTGCCCCTCTCAGGCTCCCCGCTGTATGACAGCACTGCCCCATCGGAAGTTCATGAAGCCTCACAGTACGACGCCTCTCCCCACGCGCGCTTAGCCACCACCGGGACTCCCATCACTCCTCCTTCCCTGTAGGGCGGCGCACTTCCATTATTATTACAGTTTCTACTGTCACTCTGTTGCTTTTCCTGGTGCTGGACTTTTGACAGATAAATACATTATTTGTTGCATTCAGTGACAAAAGATTGGTCTGTTTAACACCCTCAGTCTCCACCCTATGAGCCCCTTGTTGGCGGCAGAATCAGGAAGATGTCGGAGAAAGCAGAGGTAAAGTGAATAGTCACCTCGACAATAATGTGAAAACCGCTAATGGTGATCATGCCTGTGTGGGTGAAATGGATCACCACAGTATAAGCGGATGATGATTATAGACGATTTTTCCCTTTTTCTTTATGTCTGTTTACCATCTAATAGGCATTTTTTTTCTTTGGGATGCGTCTAGGTCAGATACGACCAAAATATTTTTCTCATTTCAGAAGTGAAAAAAAATATTGCTCTCAGATTCTGTTCAGTTGTAGTTTTTTAAAATAACCTTGATTTGTGTTTGTTTAAAATGCCATTACCTGTTGCTTACTGGGCCGCTGAAAATGTCTGGCCCAGCTAAATTTCTTGGTTTAAAAATCTGGCCCAACTACTTTCCAGACCTGGACTAGCCCTACTGAATCATACACTAATGTTATTCTGTTATGTGGGCTGTTGTGATAGGGAGATTTGCTGGATGCTGCACGACGGGTGGTGTCCCTGCTGCAGAATGCCCTGTCTGAAGCAGCACCTAGAGACAGTGAGGGTTGTTGTTATCACCTTAATATTGTATATACGCAATCTGTTATTTCTTAACTAATATAATTGTAAGGTATTCTTCTAATATATTGTGCACAGCCAACAAAAAAGAGAAAAATGCAAAACCAAAGGAAGGCTTTCTTTTCTCTTAAAAGTCTTTTTTCTAAACCAACTGAGAGTCAGTTAGAGGGGTGTTCATTATCAGTATTGTTGCTGGCATTTCTGAAAATGTGCCAATTTTAGTCAAGTGGCTACTTTTCAAATGCAGTCCCTGGCCAAGATGAAGAAAGTTCATGAAGACTACATGATAATATTAAGCACTGACATAACAAACAACATTTTTTACATGCAAAATATACAGGAAATATACACTGCAACAGGCTAGGATAGACAAATAACCAAATACACTTGCAAGCCTGACCACTTTAGACCCCAGATTAGAAAATTGGTGAATGAGCATATATTTTTTCCAAGTTTTGTTTTGCTTTCAAGTTCTCACAAATAAAAAAAAAAAAAAGATTTTCCCACTATAGCCAGATCCAGTTTCTGTGGGGGGCGGGGGGGGGGTGACAATTTGTAGTAATAACTATTTCCTGCTGAAAACCACTGGTAAACTATCCACATGTCTCTGAATATCTGTGAGTCCCGAGACCTCCATGACAGATAGATATAAGTTGCTAGTGTTGATCGGCAGGAAATCTTCTCCAAAGCCCCACCACCACCTCACACCAATCCACCCAGGGTTTACTCCAAATAAATTTGCTGGTAATACAAACCGGATCAACTTGTGGTTTGTGTCCACGTGTACTAGAGACAAAGGCCCTGGTACATTCTGCGTACAACACAGCCAAGACTTGACAACCTTTATATGATGCGCATGGAATCAACCCTATGCATGGAGGCTGCAACTCTTCTCCACCGAACCCTGTAGCCCATTGACTGCAGCCTGCATTGACTATCCTGTAGCCTGCATTTGGTAGATCATTCTTGACAGAAGAAACCAAATTGTCAAGTTCCCTAACACAGAGCTCATACTCTTTTATTCTTCTTAAGATTGTTCTTCTTGAAACACCCATCAGTGTGGCTATGCAAGGCACAGGAAGTTGAGTATGGAGCATTTCTTTCAAACATTGTTCTTCAATCAAAATCTTGGGTCGTCTATTGGTGGCAGCGACTTCCTGTGTGACACATGGGGCTGGACGTTCCAGATGTGCCCTCACAAGGTCAAAGAGCTCTTGCAAAGCCAGGGTGATAGCAGGAGGTACTTCAATGTGATTAGACAGGGCCTGCAGAAGATACAGCTCCTGATGACAAAGGAACTCCAGGTAATCCAAATTTAGTGGAGTCGCGCTGAATCCTATTTCTATTTTATGCAGAAGACTTTCGAGAAGGTGGTATCTGAGCTGTTCACAGAACAAATTATAGTTAATGAGGTGTCAAGATCTTGTCTCTGATCCACACACTAGGCCTACCATTCAAAAGTTTTAATTATGAAAATGAAATGTTTTTGTTTTGTGAGGTGCTTGTTCATGTATGATGATGTAGTGGCTGCTCTGTTTGACCGTGGTAAACCTTTTCACAAACAATATAAGTGAAGAAGTATGACATTAGATCTAAGGACCAGAGTATAATAAAGTTAAATAAAATCCATCAAAAACACTTACTCAGTGGAGATTCCAATGTAGTAGGCAGACAACTTTATGGCTTTAATAATGAGTGTATTTAGCAGCTACAAGGACAAAAGATATTATAAACCTCTCCATTTTAATGCTAATTTAATAAACATTAACAGATAGCACTTAAGGTGGTTTCGCCTATAGTCTGCTAACACTAACCCGAGAACTAATATCTGAGGAGCGTTCTTCCCAGGATTTGAATTTATTAAATTGGTTTTGTGATGTTGTATTAAGAAATTTTATTCACAATGCAATTTACCGTACATTGGCCCATTCTTTTATATACGGTAAGACGAAGCGGGAAATTCGAGCGAGCGAGTGCTGTGCAGACGCGAGCGCGTAGAGGGGATGGGTTTTCAGCACTCGAGCACACGCACGCGCGTGGTTCGACTTTTGGCCCTAATTTAACGGCGAGCGAGTGAGTGAGTGCTGTGCAATCGCGAGCGCGTAGAGAGCATGGATTTTCTGTTTTTATGCGCACGACTTTTGGCACTAATTTAACGCCATAGAAATGTGTGTTTAAAAGGGGAGGAGATCGGGTTGCAGCGCTGGTGTGAGCGGTTTCTCCGGGCAGTTCGCTCGAGGCTAACGTGGCTTTGGGAACGTGGTGCACCCGTCACCCATGCCAGGGAAGAAATCAAAACCGAAATGCTAGGAATATGGACTTCATCTTACGTCAAGCGTTTTCCCCTCCATTGACGCCCATAAAGAAAAGGCTTAAAGTCCATATTCCTAGCATTTCGGTTTTGATTTCTTGTCAGGTAAGTCTTTATGGCCAGATACATTCGCGAGAAATTTGGTGATTTGTGGTGACTGTTTTAATACATTAAGTTGCGTTACGCATTTTCACATTAAGCGTTTTAGAATGTCCCGTGGCAGGTATCCCCTTCTATTGCCCTAGGGAGGGTTGTAACCCTCGTCTGTATATTAATAAAGAATAATCCTTCTATTCCTGTCTCATGTATCTGGACCTCCCCAGCAATTTAACGAAATTTGGTGGCAGCGGTTACAAGTGAACCCGTTTAAGTTTAGCGCTCATACTTCCGTCCATATGTTTAAGACCCACCTTGGCTGACTTAGCTGACATGTCCTGATTTCATAATCTTCAAATTTGTAATCTTTTCTCCTTCATCTAACTCCATGTTTTTAACTTCTTGTCATTTTCTTGCCGTTTGACTCATAGAAAATTATCAGACTTAAATGACACGTCAGCCTGTGCAGACAGCGATTTCAATGTTTTAATAAATTGGCCAGCAGGTGGGGGCAGTGCTCAATTTCATTAATGCCATTCAGAAAACTTTCAGGCTTTATGTCTTAATGAACAGCCTAGAAAAGGACAAAGCATTATATTACTGATGCATACAGCAGATCCCCAACTCAGGCTGTGTTGCATATTCTTAACAGTGCTACAGTATGTTCACACAGCCAGTACAAACAAACTTGCAAGATCTAGACCAGGGGTCACCAACCTTTTTAAAACGGAGAGCTACTTCACGGGTACTGAGCCATACGAAGTTTGATATCAGTTTTAAACGCCCTCCTAAACATGTCTAAACTTCATGCATGATAAACATGTTTTAAATGCTTTTTTATATTCAATTTCAAATCTATATAAATGCAAATGTGATAGATTAGAAACAGGACAAAATAAAATTTTAGATGATGTTCGCTGGTGAGTTGTGCTATTTTATAGAACAGGTCCACGGGCAACTCATGTGGTCATTGGGGGCATCCTTGGGGCACCATGTTGGTGACCCCTTATCTAGACCTACCACATCAGGTAGGAAGGTGCCTATTTCTACCAACTATTCAGACCATCAGACCCAAACCATACATTCAGTCATGCACAGGCACTCCACCAGAGGGCTCTACATTCTGTCCTACATCTGCTCACCTGTTAGACCCACACTCAGTCTCCATCCTGATTTCTACCTACTACTCGGACTATCTCACCAAAACCAGTCCTGTGGCCTGTTCTATGAAGCGGGGTTACTGGCTTATTGGGGAAACTTGTCGGATTTCTTGATCGGGACCTTCAACTGCTCTGCCATAGAGAGCATCCTAACATGCTGCCTTACGGTCTGGTATGCGGGCTGCTGGTGGCCTCCTACCGCTCTGCCATAGAGAGCATCCTAACATACGGCCTTACGGTGTGGTATTCGGGCTGCTGGTGGCCTCTATGACTTTTTTTGTAGACAGTCCATCTGTGTGGTGCTGTTTGCACGAATTGTTTTGGGAAATGCACTTACAGTTTTGCAGATGTTAAGGGTGATTCCAGAAATGCATCAAAGCAACTGAGGAACTGCAATGTCACTGTACAGTTACTTATAATGGGCGCCAATGTAATGTGTAGAGTGGCAAATAAACTGATTCACCATTTACTCTCATGTACATCACTTAAAATGCTTGTTTTAAATGCAAATGTGTGAATGTAAATCTAAGCAGTAAAGCTACAATTTACATTCTGTTTGCATGGTGGAAAGAACATTTAATCTGCCTTTTAAGTGTGATTAGAAGATCTAATGCCTGTGTGCTTGTAATAAGATGGTCGCTGGTTCAAACCCAGCCACAGCACATCTCTGCGTCCTTGAGCGAGGCCCTTAACCCCCAGCTCACTGGGCATCACTATGGGTGGCTGCCCTTCGCAGACAACTTACTCTGTTTACTCTAAAAAAAAGAGAGCAAGTTGAGAGAGAAGTTAAGACAATTTCTCCACAGGGACCAATAAAGTATCAATTATTATTACTGTATGAGAGACTGTCTAATATCAGATAGATAACAGACTCATACTGTGCTGAGCTTGTCTGAGAGAGATGATTAGCAAATGCTCTCCCACAGTATCTCAGCACTCTGTACAAAGAACTTTATATGCTCAGTATCTGCTCCTGTTTATCTAATTGTTCTCATTTTAACTGGATGTTAAGGAGTAAATTAATAAACGTCATGTAAGTGCACATTAAAATGCTTTTTCACTGTTACTTAAGTTCCCATGTGAACAGCCAATCAGATCAGCCTGATGTGTGTCTCTCTGTTTCCTCTCTGTTTCCTGCCCTTTCATCCCGACCACGACCATGATCTCTCACTTAGCAGCAGAGCAGTTTATTCTAAACAGTGGAAGCACAAAAATGTTCAGACTCTTTGGTCTTCTCATTTTCATTAGTAAGGCCCTATAATATAAATTATTTTGGGATTTTAATATTTTCATTTATCTGTATGATGTGATCAGTGGAATTTGGCCATTTAATCTGCATCATAGTTAATAGTTATTTAGATTACTATTATATGTCTTATTTGATTATGATTTTTTTTGTTTTTCTGTTTTTGCAGACACTGCACTGACTACAGATGTTGTTCAGCCCAGTCACCTGATGAGGGTTCAGCTTGGAGACAGTGTGACCCTGACATGCTTCTGTCAAGGAGAAACAACTTTTGTTACTTTGTTTAAGCAAGCTGTTGGTCGGAAGCCCCAGCCCATGGCGAAAGCACTTCTCTACGTACCTGGTGAATTTTACAAGGAATATAAAAGCATAAAACGTTACTCCTTACTGAATGCAGAGGGGAGTTTTAACCTCACTATTTCTAACGTGGAGCCGTCAGATTCTGCAGTGTATTATTGTGCTGCTGTGTTTCTTCATGAGGTCACCTTCGGGAATGGAACCTTTGTCATAATCACAGGTAAATGAGATTCCAACTATTTTCATATTTGCTTTATTATAATGTCAGTAAGATTATTCCCTGCAAAATAATTTTGACAGTTTAGTTGTTTGTCAATATAAAATTAGCAAAGATACCTTATTGTCTGCTTTGTTCCATAAATGTTTTTCTAAACATCAAACAAAAATCATTCATTATTATTATTATTATTATTATTATTATACAATTTGTTGCATTTTGCTTGCTGTCAGCCAAAAGCCTAACCTTCTCTTTATACAGATGTTAATGTTACACATTGCAGCCTCTTTAAAACAAATAACATAAAAAAATGTTTGAGTTGTTATATACAGTATAGGACTGTGCAAAAATCTTAAGCAACAAAAGAAAATTATTTTTGACGTTATTTATCTGAGCAGTCAGTGTGTATTCACTCTGAAAAAAAAAATGCATGATTTAACATATGAACTAGGGATGTGCACCATTCAGAACTGATTTGAGAATGAAATTCTCAAATACGTATCCTAAAATTCAGGATTTTGAATACATATATGAACTTGAATTTCAGTTCATTTTGTTAATCTGAATTACATTTGAATTGTGGTTGAAAACAGGTTGTGGCATTGAAATTTATATTTGAATTTAAAGAAGAAGAACGAAAAAGGGTTTGGATTCAAATTCAAGTTCATATACGTACTGTAGGTGTAGCTTTTAACTAAAATATGAACTTTAATTTAAATATGAATTATACATAAACACATTAACATTGTTATACATCATTGTTATAAAAATGTCGTTTTGTAAAGAATGAAATAATGCAACATTTGAAGTGTCACCTAAAATAATAATTATACTGTCATTTTGTGCACCATGGTGGATCTGCTCATAGGAAGAGCTGAGTGTCTCTCCTTAAAAGTCAGTGTTGGCTGCAGTGACGGCAGTTTCTAACCTAAGAAACGTCCCTGTTGGGGAAAGCGCCCGGCGTTTCCACCCCAACTCCACATTTATGAGACACACACAGGTTACAGTTTTACTTGCAAGGGTACCCACACTCTCTGCAATGCAAACTACAGCAGAATGTGTTACAAAGGGTGGTTCCCCTTGTCTTCTTTATTTATAGTCAATGGGGGGCGCAAGAGAGGGAAGTGAGATTCTTATCTAAGTAGGCAGCTGTTAACCACCTACTTAGAGTACAATAGCTAAGAGTATGTGGCTAGAAGATAAGAAATAACGTATACATATATATTTACACTCATTGCTGATCATACAGAAATGATTAACAACTGTTTCTTCAACCTAACAGTCCCTCCTGTTTATCATGACAGTATGATCAGAAGCATCAACATTGTACAAGTTGCAAAAGCACTTTAGGTACAACCTTCATTTAGACCACATTGTCATTATCCTGGAAAACATTTAATTCCGGTTCTTCAGGTCCGAGCCCTGCACGGGTGCTTTCGGCTCGGCCGTCATTATGAATTATATGTCTTCTTCATCGCCATCGCTGGAAACAGGCTCTGTCTCTATAGTTTGGGTAAGGGAGAGAAACATTGTACTGCGTGTCCGAAAAGCAGCGTTAAGAGCTTGATTAATAAACATTTTCAAACATGGTATAACAGTAATAAAACAACAGAAAAATAAAATGAAAAACAAAAGAAAATATAAGTGAAACATTACTTTGATATCCTATACCTGCAGAAGATATTCATAGCTCTGCCATACACCGTAGGTCCTTCACTATGAGTGAGCATTACTGAACAAACATAGCAATTTGTCACATTTTTCGCTGTTACAGTATCATGTACATATCGGTACCAGTAGTTTTGCATAAATGGATGTGAGTGGTCAGCGGGCAACGGGCGTAGATGGAAGTCATCATGGGTCCATCGCCGTAGGTGCTGTAATGGAGCTGGTGAGAGCCAGGACAACCATACAAGTCCTACAACAAGAATGACCCCTAGAGTCACTTTACCACATCCCCACCCTATCAGGGCCATCCTAAATAGAGTGCAGCTCAGTTGTTTTCTTCACCGGGTTGAGACAACAGCACCCTATTGGTTACTGTGCCTTTGTAGCGGACTTCCACTGCTACTCTGTTGCTGAGGCCTCTGATAAGGGCTTGATGGGTTTACAGTGACTTTTGTGTATCCAGGAAGGTCGTTCTGCGATCTTTACTGCTGTTGGTGTTGTAAGGAGGACTTGATAAGGACCGTCCCACCGAGGTGTGCTCCAATCTTTCCGCAACAGGACCTTGACCAGGACCCAATCTCCCGGCTGCAAGTTATCCTGTTGAGTAGAAACAGAATTTACCGGCAGACTACTGGGGCTATGTTTTTGTTGTGATGTTAGTAGTTTACGCATCCAATCGGCCAGCGTATTTTCTCGGTCTGCTTTTTCTATGTCATTCATTTCAGTTGCTAGGGGAAATGGTCTACCATACACTATTTCAAAAGGTGTTAATCCTGCAGGAGTGGGAGTTATTCTCATCCATAATTTTACTAGAGACAAACATTCTGGCCACGGCCTTTTTGTCTCTTCCACTGTCTTTCTTAGCCTTGTTTTAATAGTGCCGTTGGTCCTTTCCACTAAGCCTGCGCTCTGAGGGTGATACGCACAATGATTCTTAAGCGTAAAACCTAATGCTTGTGAGCAAAGGGACATAGTCTGATTTACAAAATGAGTCCCATTGTCTGATCTTATAATATGAGGTATGCCATAGGTAGGGAAATAATGGCTTACCAAACATTTTGCAACGGTCATTGCATCACAATGCTTTACAGGGTATATTTCTACCCACTTAGAAAAGGTGTCTATAATAACTAGACAGTATTTCTTTCCTTGTGACCAAGATAATTCAATAAAATCCATATGTACAACTTGAAACGGATACTCAGCTGTGGGGAACTGGCCACGTTTTGGTCTGATGTTTCCTTGTGCATTGTGTTTACAACAAATTAAGCATGTCCTACAAAATTGTTTTGCATAATCAGAAAAATTTATAGCATAGAAATATTGTTGTATGATATGTACCATCCCTCCTGTTGAGACATGAGTATTTCCATGGCTCACCAAAGCAGCTGTTTTGTATAAATTTTTTGGTAGGATGGGCTTGTCATTCATATAGTAAACTTTCTCTCGTTGTATTGCTCCTCTTTTGATCCAACTTTGTACTTCTATTTTAGGAGCATGAATCTGTGCATCACATAGCACATCGCTATCTATAAAAAGAATGTCTGCCACTGATAAGGTAGGTTGTTTCAGTGCCGCTTCTTTGGCGGTTTTATCTGCAAAACTATTTCCTGCGGTTTCTGCAGAGTCATCAGTCTGGTGTGCTTTGCATTTGCACAGTGCAAAGTGAGTCGGTAAATGCACAACGTCTAATAATCTAAGTAGCAAATTTGTATGAGTAAGAGATGTGCCCTGTGATGTTCTAAAACCTCTATTTTTCCAGACTCTTGCATGGTGATGGACAGCTGCAAACACATATTGACTATCAGTGTAGATAGTAAGTGACTTGTTCTTGAACAGTTCACATGCCCTGATCACAGCATAGAGTTCAGCCGCTTGTGCTGAACAAGTAGAAGGGAGTGCATTGGCTTCTAACACTTCAGTAGATGTAACTACAGCATACCCAACTTTATTTTTTCCCATATCATTTTTTGATGCTGAGCCATCTACATAAACAACTTCTGATCCTGGTATAAAAGTTTGCAGAATATCTGCTCTTGGTTTTGTTTGTTCTTCTATTGTTGCTTTGCAAGAATGTGGCTCCCCATCCTCTGCGGTGGGGAGGAGCGTGCTAGGGTTCAATAGGCCACACCGCTGAAGTTCAATGTTAGGTTGTGAGAGCAAAAGTGACACTAAGGTAAGATGTCTTGTATGTGTTAAGAATGGAAGCGGTGTCTGCAACAAGATTAGAGACACAGAATGAGGAACTTTAAGTATGAGGGGGTGACAAAGTACCAATTCTGCTGATACCTTTACTGCTTCTGCAGCAGCTGCACATGCCTGTAAACACTGTGGAAAGCCAGCTGCTACTGCATCTAATCGTTTTGAATAGAATGCTAACGGTCTCTCTTTTGCTCCGAATGGCTGTGTTAATACTGCTTTCATATAACCTTGATTAGCATCTACACATAGGGTGAATGGTTGTTGATAATCTGGTAGAGCAAGGGTCACATTGGTTTGCAACATTCTTTTTAAATTTGTAAAAGCATTTTCTCCGTCCTCAGTCCATTGTATTTTGTCCTTTAGAGTCATCTCCTTCCCGTATATTAAATTTTGCAAAGGTTGAACTAGAAAAGCATAATCTGGTAACCATTCTCTACAATAATTGCAGAGCCCTAAAAAGGACATCATCTGTTGTTTAGTCTGTGGTTTAGGTGCTTCCTGTATAGCTTGTTTCCTTATCTCTAGCAGCGAGCGACCTTTTTGTGAAAGGTTATGCCCTAAATAGACAACTGTCTTTTTGCAATACTGCAACTTCTGTTTAGAAGCTTTATGTCCAGTATTGTATAAATGCTGAAGCACAGTTAGGGTAGTTTCTTTGCAATGTTGTTCTGAATCTGCTGCTATTAAGATATCATCCACGTATAGTAATACCTGACTATGTGATGGTATTTCACAGGTACTCATAGAGTATCTAAGGGCCATGGTATATACATGTGGACTTTCAGAAAATCCCTGAGGGAGTCTAGTATATGTATATTTTTTCCCTTTATAGGTAAATCCAAATAAATGTTGAGAATCAGGGTGCAATGGTACTGAGAAAAATGCATTACTAAGATCCACTACTGAGAAGTAGCTTTTATCAGGAGTCAATGAGTTGAGCAATAAGTGTGGGTTAGGCACGTCTGGTGCTGCATGTTGCACTATGTTATTAACCGGTCTTAAATCCTGCACCATGCGCCATTTCCCTGTATGTCCCTTCTGGACTAGAAAGATAGGAGTGTTGCAAGTGGCTTCAGGAGCCTCTCGCAATATTCCTGATGCTAACATGTCTTGCACTACAGGGGCTATACCTTTTTCTGCTTCAGGTTTTAATGGGTATTGCCTAACTACCGGACGGTGTTCTGATTTCACAATTACTTTGTAAGGTGGAAACCCCTTTACCAGCCCTACATCAGTGGGGGAGGACGACCACAACCCTTCTGGGAGGCGATCTAGATCTGGACATGATCCCTCCTCCAGGGTTGAAAAAATTTGTCAGGTTGGGTCCTTTAAGTGTGTGGTGGGAGTGGTTTGAACTCTCCATCCCAAAGGAAACCGCCACACATTGTGTTTCTCATCATAGCTCCAACAGGAGCCAGATACGGGTTGGTAGTCATTGTAACTGTGCATAGAATCTCGTAAGAACATCTCTACATCTCTCCACTGCATCTGGGGTGGTTTTGAAAGAGATACGTGTGGTGTTCTCTCTCTAAATACAGCCTGTTGCTTGTTAGATAAAATGACTGAGGCTGCTGAAAACCCAGTGGTGGGGTTAACATACATATGTTGTAAGGTAATACAAGTGTCTTGGAGGGCATGAAACGTTTTGTCATAGACATAATCTGGTCCAAGGGTGTCTTTGTACCACATAGTGACGTGTAAGGCATCGTCAGGCATGAACTGGGCCTGTCTAGGGGACTGCTTTTCTCTAGTTTTCCGCAATAATTCTCGTGTCTGTGCAGTTCCCCCTAGGTCCAGAGACCAGTAATATTGTGGTGTTGTGGTTCCTTGCACAACATAAGCTTCTTCATTTACGATTGCTTTCATGCCAGTGGCTGTGGCAACCACGCTAATGCCCATTTGTACCATAAGGTCTCGGCCTAACAAGTTAACAGGACAAGAAGGGCTTATTAACACCTGTGCTTGACATTCAAGTCCAGTTTCCTTATCTTTTACTGCAACTGGGTTTGTTAACTGATGTCTGTCTGTCTGACCTCCTGCCGTTTTTATATTTATGACTGATGAAGAATATGTGACTCCGGGAGGACTGGAGGTTAGGACAGTCCTACATGCTCCAGTGTCACACAGACATTCATATACTTTGCCGTTTATGACTAACTTCCGACTTGGCAAGGTTTCCCACTGCCTTTCTGCTAATAACTGACACACTGCTTGTAAATCTATTTCCTTATCTAAAAGGTCTTGTAAAGTGACCTCCGTTTCCTTTCTTAAAATCACCTCTGTTTTGCCTCGGATGGTGTCGGTAACAGGGGCCTCCGAGGGGGGTCATTGATCATTGTTTTCAATGGAGTTTGGGTTATATGGTTGTTTCCCTACTCTACAATTCCTAGCTAAGTGTCCAGGTTTCCTGCATGTCCAGCAAATGTTATCTTGCTGAGACGAATTCCTGTAATTGTTTCTGAAAACACCTCTCCCCCTTCCTCGGCCTCTTGACCTTCCTCTGAATCCTCCCCTCCCCGGAGGATTCATTTGCACTAGCGCTACTACTTCTGAGGCGCTGAATATTGTGTCTGTCTTTTCCTGTTTCTGCGCTTTCTGCGCGTGTTGAGCATATTATAGTGCTTGTTGGACTGAACCAGTATTCTGATGTACCCAATGTTTGTCAAGATATTTTCGCAATTCGGGCTTTAGGCCTGCGACAAAAGCTCGTTTTAGCTGTTGTTGGTACACTCCTACTGCCTCTTCATCAAATGGGATCCCTGAGTTTCCTCTAAATACAACTCTCATTCTATCCATAAAATCCTCAGGTTCCTCTCCATCTTTTTGTTTACATTGCGCTATTCGTCCATAGTCTGCGCGTCTTACGAAGGCTGTCTCTACCCTGTTTCGCAAGTCTCGTAATGCTTGTATGAGTTCCTGCGAGTCATGTGCTAAGACTTCATCATTATTACCATGTCCTGTGAAGTCTCCCGCTACACGTCCCCATTTATGGGTAAACAACTGTCTGAGACATCTATACATTTCCCTGCCGTTCAAATGAAAACTACTTTGTAATTCTAGGATGGCAGTCCAAAACTCGGGTACCCCTTCTTCAACCGGGGGTATTCCTTTTAAAGCCGCTGTTCTATCCTCAGCGGTCCAGGGTCTATATACTAACATAGTTTCGGGTCCTGCATTATTTGGGCCTCGATTTGGATTTGCCACTTCTACGAGTGGACACACCAAATCATTCTCCCAGTCTTCCTGTTCTGTGTCATTTTTTGGATGCCAGCGTACTTTACTTGTCTCCAGATCCTTTAACGGATACAGAGAAGGGTTAGACCCTCGGGTCATCATTCGAGATGATTCCCCTCCTCCTATTTGTCGTCTATTTACAGCTGGAACTGGTGCAGGCGCAATCATTGGAATTTGTGGGGGCAGTAAGGGAACTGGAGCGGCAGAAGATTTTGTTGCCGTCTCCTCATCTAGTGTAATTAAAGTCGCCTGTAATTTTTTCTCCTTATTTCCCTTTTTTTGCTGTCTTTTATTATCTCTTAATTTACTCTGTTCTAACCATGCATCAGAAAAAACATATTCTTTTTTTCTGTCTTTACCTTCTTTCTTATTGGTAGTCTGTAACATCTCCAGTTTTAAGTTTCCCTGTAATTTTAATATATCTGGAGTGTGGAGTTTTCCTTCAAACCCATGTTTTTTTCCTCCATCTCTGACTACTTATTTGTCCTGATCCTGGCTTATATCCTTCCATAAACTTCTCATCTCCCTCTAGTTCCATTTGTTTACTTTGATTCTTCCCCATTGTTACCTTTTAATGGATACACTACAAAAAATAAAAAATCCTAAAAGCAAGTCTCTGGCATGAGACCTCAGGAGGACACTAACACGGCCTTCTACTGCTCCCTATTAGAGCAGCGGTGTTAGTTTTCAGGGATGAAACCCGTCCTTGATCCTTCAGTCACCAGTATGTTGTTGCTTTTAGGGTGGATCGTGTAGGTTAATCTAAAACCTATAAAAACACATCCACATACAACACTGTATATATTTCCAACAACGCCTACTTTCTCTCCCGGTTAATTTCGGCTAACCTCAACCACATGCATGTCTTGGCCA
Source organism: Brienomyrus brachyistius (assembly GCF_023856365.1). Classification (NCBI taxonomy): domain Eukaryota; kingdom Metazoa; phylum Chordata; class Actinopteri; order Osteoglossiformes; family Mormyridae; genus Brienomyrus; species Brienomyrus brachyistius. The sequence goes on from NW_026042797.1 coordinate 70,235, forward strand.
CCTACTTATTTAGGTGCCGTATCTCTCACTTGGCCACCTACTCACTTAGGTGCCATATCTCTCACCTGTATAGTGTGCTCTCTGATCCGTCACCGAGGTCCTTCAGACATCACCAGACGTCGAGCGCAGTTCTAACCACCGGCCTGATGACGAATTCACATCACAGGTCTTTCTTGCACCCGACTTCGAGTGGCTGTCGACAGACTTCGGTGTCGCTTCTCTCGGCGTACTGGAGACGTCTTCGGGGTTCCTCGGATCCGGCTCGAAGGACCAAATTCTATGTTGGGGAAAGCGCCCGGCGTTTCCACCCCAACTCCACATTTATGAGACACACACAGGTTACAGTTTTACTTGCAAGGGTACCCACACTCTCTGCAATGCAAACTACAGCAGAATGTGTTACAAAGGGTGGTTCCCCTTGTCTTCTTTATTTATAGTCAATGGGGGGCGCAAGAGAGGGAAGTGAGATTCTTATCTAAGTAGGCAGCTGTTAACCACCTACTTAGAGTACAATAGCTAAGAGTATGTGGCTAGAAGATAAGAAATAACGTATACATATATATTTACACTCATTGCTGATCATACAGAAATGATTAACAACTGTTTCTTCAACCTAACAGTCCCAAACACTTTTCCTGCATCAAAAGTCAAACTAGTCCCTATTCCTGCCATGAAAGGTTCACATAATGTCACCGATACCTGAACCAACCATGTTTATCAGAGGATGCCAACCCTTTGGCTGCAGCTTTCTCTGCACACGCTGAGAGAGTCTTCAGTGTAGCAGGAAAAGATTTCAGGCCAGAAGATTGCAAATTAAATCATGAAACCTTTGAAGATATTATGCTGAATAAATGTAATAATAATGAAAAATTAGCAATGTGTATTGGAATAAAGCATAATTGTATTTGCCATGACGTTTTGCTTTTCGCTGTAGTGCTATGGTTGAACGGAAAAACTTACTTTTGTGTGCATAAGAAAATAAATAGGAGGAACTACGAAACCAAGTAATTCCTTTTACTATGTATACTTTTTCTTTAATGTTAAAAGATAGACAAACTAGTAATGGGCAAACAGCTCTTCGGCTCTTGAATTAAATTATGCAGGTACTACAGCAAAATGCTCAAAAATACCAAAACACATCAAGAGCTAAATATGCAAAAACAATAAATACCTTCCTGTGGAAAAGGGGCAACATAAACCAAATGTAAAGTCACGAAAATCATGAAAATATAAAGTACACTTTACACACTTCATTTCTTTGAATTGAAATTAATTATATTCATCTACCTTCATACATTAATACAAGACATTATATGATTATAATGTTTGTTATTATCATATAATTTTTATTTAGGTATTATGTAGGTGCAGTTAATGTATAGTGTTACCTGATATATACTAATAAGCAGTAATACAATAAAAAGAGAGAAGAATGTCAGCTGTTCTCCAAGAAGTTACTGATTTCTTGGATGGCTAGAAGAACATCGATTCAGTTCCCAAAAATCTGTAAGAACAATTTTTGAGGATCTGTATTTTCCATTGTTATTCTCAAAGGGCTGTCATCATGACTATTTTGCTTTTCAGGTAAAGACTCCAACAGCAGGACTGTGGTACAGCAGCCTGTGTCTGACACATTGCAGCCAGGAGACTCTGTGAGCCTGCAGTGTACGATAGAGACTGGGAGCTGTGCAGGAGAACACAGTGTTTACTGGTTCAGACATGGATCAGGAGAATCCCTTCCTGGAGTCATTTACAGCCCTGGAAACAGCAGTGATGAGTGTGAGAAGAGCCCTGAGGCTGGATCTCCTACACGGAGCTGCGTCTACAGCCTCCCCAAGGGGAACCTCAGCCTCTCCGATGCTGGGACTTACTACTGCGCTGTGGCCATGTGTGGGGAGATGCTGTTTGGGAACGGCACATAGCTGGATATAGATGGTAACACCCAGTGTGGGGAGATGCTGTTTGGGAACGGCACACAGCTGGATATAGATGGTAGCACCCAGTGTGGAGAGTATATCTGCTTCAAAGTTTTATTTAGCTTATTCTGCTATTAAGACATTTATTTCTTTTTTTAATGTAATGAATTTTCTAATTTAAGTGCTTAAATTAAATTACACAGATGTTAATTTAATAATTATCCATCCATCCATCCATTTTCCAAACCGCTTATCCTATTGGGTCGCGGGGGGTCCGGAGCCTAATTTAATAATTATTTCAAATATTAATATCCATCCATCCATCCATTTTCCAAACCGCTTATCCTATTGGGTCGCGGGGGGTCCGGAGCCTAATTTAATAATTATTTCAAATATTAATATAAATTGTTAAAATACAAAATACTAGAAGTTCATGTTAAAAATGGACTATTTACAAAACAACTGCTGTAATGTGTTATCGATTTGATCTTTAACTAATGTAATGTAAGCAAATGGGAAATGTGTCTCTATATCATTATGCTGAAATCTATCTCTTTGTTACAGGCTTTCAGAAGCTGCTGGATCCTCTTCACTCTGGCTTGCTGATAGTTTTATCTTGCAGCATTATTCTGAACGTTGCTCTCATTTGTATAAGATGTAAACTGACCTGTACACACTGTGCAGGTACGCTGCCCGGCTTTATGCACTCAGAAGGACAAAATGTAGATTTTAACAAATTATAGAAATATAAAATTGTTTTATGATAGATAACATTTTCATATTAAAACCACTCTTGCAGGTAATACAGTTTTAAAATCCATTATTAAATCTCACCTTATTTATATAAACCTTTTTGTACTGTAAGATTTACATTTTTGTATTATATCTTTCATATTTTGCAAAATCTATTGAAATATACATGTTGCAATAAGTTGCATATCAATAACTTTTATTACCAAGATCTCCTTTATAGCAATTTTATTATATATGATATATGAGAACAAATGACACGTATCCAAACATGCACACTTAAATTGACAGAAGTCATTTTTACTTTCATTTTTGAGACAAAAAGGATGTTGATTGCTTGAAAATTCGGAATGTTATCTGACCACGGTATGATACCGTGCGAAATTAAATAATATATTGATGTGTTATATATTTTAAACAGATGAAAAGAACAGTGATATATCAAAAGTGGAATGGTCACGCAAGCAAGTATGTAATAAATATTTCAAATTACAAATCGTCAGTAAAACAAATGAACCTCAGACTGATTTCCATCCTGGGATCAGCATTTTAAGTGCTATTTGTGAAAATAGGTAATAGCAAACCGATTTGATCCATCCAATTCTGCCATCTTTGTCTCCACAGTGCCATGACGAGGACACACTGAATTACGCTGCCCTGAACCTTAAGAAGCCAAAACCCAGGAGACAGAAGAAAGACGGGAATAATGACACTCTGTATTCTGACCTCCGCTACAGAGATTATGAATAAAGATGCTTCTCATTCATGTCAGTCACACAGAGTGTTCAGGGTGTAGCTTTAATAATGTTCAGAGGAGGGCAGGGGAGCCAGTGCTTCTGAGACTGAATCACGGGATTTTACGGAGCACCGGTGCTGAGTTTGGTGTCAGTGTGTTTGGGGCGCATTTTTACTGGAAGTGCAAATGTTCAAGCCAGACTGGGGGCTGAGGGAGGGGGAGAGGGGAGCCACAGAGATTATTTCTTCATGGCATGGGGGGGAATAAGCGGCTTTAATGTTGTGGAAAGGCTGAGTTGCTGCAATCAGTTCTTTGATGTCACACATGCTTACTTGTCTCCCTTGTGTACCATGCTGAATGGTTTGGGGCAAACGCACAGGGACTGATCGATTATATTAAACAGATGAAAGAAACTGAATGAAAATTTCAAGTGTTCTTAAATTACGTTTTTCATTTAATTGTGTGTTCTGGATGTATTTTTGAGTATATACATGTACCTGTATATGTACCTGTATATATACCTGTGTCGTTAATAACGATGTGGATAATTAAGAAAGAGGAGTTTTGTTTCTTGCTCCCTGTCTTGTTACTTGGCTCACAAACATACACACACATAGACACACACACAAACATACACAGACACACAAACACACACACACATAGACACACACACACACAAACACACATGCACACATGCACACACACACACTGCTACGGCTCTGTAAGAACACTACCATGCTCTTTTGTGTGAGTGGGGTGGGGGGTGTTAAATAAGATGAAAATGACAATGGCTGTACTTTTGTTATGTCAGTTGTGTTTCTATAGTCATTGTATCATATTCCACAAGCTTTTTATTCTACAAGATGTACAAGCCAGTCAGTGTATTCAGTGGGGTGTTCAGGAGTCATTAGGTTCTGAAAAATGTCTTGCATTTAAAACATAATGTACTTTTGAATACTTAAGTATTTTTAGATGCAAATACTCCAGTACTTTAACTGAAGTAAAAAATTAACTGAAAAACTTTGAGTATTATTTGACGAGGAGTATCTATACTTAACTCAAGTAGTGAAGTTGTGTACTTTGTCCACCTCTGTCCAAAAGTGACATACAGCTGTAAGCTGTTTGGGTTTGTTTGTCTGCTGAGTGCTTCTCTGCAGTGCTGCAGATGTTTCCACTGGTTAGATGCAGCTCAGGAAGACTGACCCACTGACTGCACTGTGCTGGACTCACTTTGCAAAGAGTAAAAACCACACAGACAGAACAATATCTGCTTCTTGTAAGACCCTGTTTCCTCTCTACCTCACCCAGGTCACGCTTTCAAGTATTCAGCCTAAGTTATTTTATCCAAACAAGCCACCATTATTATTCATGCAGCTGGACATTTGACTGGAGCACATGATTGCTACATATCACTACTGTACATGGAACGGAATGTACAGTTTTCACAACAGAACTTTAGAAAAGCAAAATTCTCATCAGTCCACATCTCTAACCACCACACATCCTAGGGCTCCCATTTATAATGGTACATTTTTGTTTTATTCACATTCTTTTTCATCACACAGATAAACACCATCCATTAATCTTACAGCATGTATCCTGGTCAGGGTGATGGGGACGACACCACCTATATCGAGTGTGATTTAAGGCCAAGACCTTAAAAGGGAGAGTCAAGACTGAGGCTTGTTACAAGAGCAGTGGGGCACAAAACAACAAACAACATCATTATGAATGTAAAATAAATGGATGTATATATAAATATAGGGTAATAATAGAAACAAAAAATAAGAATATATTACATACAGAGGAATATTATAGGAATATTAAAATTAACTTATACACAATCCTTAACTTATACACAATCCTATTGCATGTAACATTATTGCTCATGTGCCAGATATTAGCCTCCCAAAGGAAGCTGCCACACAGGGCATAATGCACTGGCTCAATGCAACACTGCACATCAGTGAATAAGGAGGAACAATATTGCAGATCAGCAGCAGATAGAAACTGTATCAGAAGACAGTGAACAGGGGAAAAGTTCAATGAGCAGAGTGCAGATTATAAAGCCTGACTGCTGTGGGGCCCAATGACCTGCGGTACCGTTCTGTCACACGCCGGGTGTCTGAGTCTCTTACTGAAGGAGCTGCCCTTACGGGCCTCCATAGTCTGCTGGGGGGGTGAGAGGTGTCACATAAAATTGATGACAGCCTTGTTATCAGCCTGCTCTCATCCATCTACTCTACAGTGCCAAGGGACGCTCCTCCCTGATGATGAGAGGAGTCTAAGCATGTGGACATTTGGGATAATGTGAGTTCAGAACTGGATGGTCAGCTGTACGACTTCCAGTCTGTAGGCAGACTCATCACCTTCAGTTATGATGGCAAACACAGTAGTATCACCTGCAAAATTCAGGATCTTCACTGGAGCAGCAGTGATTTGTGTAGAAATTGAAGAGAAGAGGGAGAGCACAGAGCCTGGAGGAGCTCAGTGCTGAGGGTCAGCGTGTCTGATGTGTGCTGTAAGCATACAGATGTCCTGCATTTGTGGAACATTTTGTTTGTGCTGCTGTTTATATGTGTTGTTGACGCTGCAGTCAGTAATTTTCCACTAGCAGTCTCACCTCTGCATTTTACAGGAAGACTGACCGACTGAGAGCAGGGTGTTTGTGTCTCTCTTCTCAGTGAGCGAAAACCACACAACCATCAGGTCCTCAGCTCAGGCCCACTGCTTCACTAGAAAAACCACAAAGGGTATTTTTATCTAAAAGTGGGTGAGCAAGTGAGATGTTATTGACAGCATGAATTTGTCTACTAACATTTTAAATTCAAACCTAAAAAGCAGTATGTCCAGGATGTCAGTAATTACATTTAGTCAGTATGAACAATTTGGGTGCAATAATATAGAATAATGTAGAATTTTGCATAATTCAGTTAATACCAGTAAGATACCGATCATTAACACTATAAGGTCATGTTGCTGAATCTCATTGTTAAAGTTAAATGAATCTACGCATTTTTATACACACAAGACTGTGCTTAGTTCATCTTTCAGTCAAAATCACACAGTGAGGCAAATCTGACCATCTTAATTGTTTTTGCTTGTGTGGAATGGCATCCCATGCAGGCCTGTGCTCTGTGCTTCCTGGGACAGGTCCCACCCTCTCCAGACCCCGATGAGAATTAGTAGTCGCTGGATAAAAGATTGACAAAAGATAAAAATACAAAAGTCATTCTTGCTGTCTAACCTCTGATTACTGCATGACATTTCTGATTTCTGATAACTGATAAGTAGAAAATATGTTTAGTCTCTTGCTTGGTGGTAAGAAAAAAGGAGAACCACAAAGAGCACAGTCATTTTCAAGGTTATTTCTCACTGGTCAGTGTGAAAGGCTGCGTCATTAATATAACGCCGGGCTCAGCACAGTGACTGCACCTGCGCTGCACTGTAGAACACAAGCCAGGCTGCAGACCATCAGCCCTGAAAGTTAAAACAGGACTCGTATGTGTGTCATGTGGTGTTTAATAAAAATTTACAGGACAGAACATAGTGGATTCAGTTTCCTTTGCTCTTACACTCCCAGTCCAAAGTGTGGCCACGACTGCTGTCAATGCATCTGTCTCTTTTTTCACCTTAATTTTTCACCTGTGTTATTCACCTTAATATCAAAAGGCTCCAAAGCAGTACAGTAATGCAGAACAAATATTGTAACTAACAAGGAAGTGGGGAGGTAATGGACAGAAGTGTTGGTTTTTGGTAACTCCACTCCTCTGACCTCCACTGTAATTTTAGGTTCCTTGGAACAATATTGTAAACCAGTCATCACACACCTAGGGGTTAAAGTCGACACCAACCTTAAGTTTGACACTCAGATAAGGTTAGTTGTCAAGTCAAGCTTTTTACAATTGAGGCAGTTGGCCAAAATAAAGCCAATTCTTTCTAGGCAGCACTTTGAGACAGTAATCCACTCTTTTGTCACTACTAGTTTGGACCACTGTAACGCCCTCTATGTTGGGGTTAGAGGCTCCACTATTGTTCACCTCCAGAAGGTTCAAAATGCTGCCGCACATGGAAATATGAGCATGTCTCCCCCATTTTAGCCTCACTCCACTGGCTGCCCGTACATTTTAGGATTCATTTTAAAATTCTGTTATTTGCTTTTAAAGCCCTCAGTGGTCTTGCTCCATCTGACCTGTGTGAGCTGCTTCACCCTTACACCCCCACCCGCTCTCTCAGGTCAGCTGATCAGCTGTTCCTGACGGTTCCTAAGACTCAGCGTGAGCTTAGAGGGGATCGAGCCTTTGCAGTCGCAGCTCCTAAAATGTGGAATGACTTGCCTTTTCACATTAGAGAGGAATCCCCTCTGTCCGTTTTTAAATCTCTTCTAATCTCTTCTCCTTCACCTTTGACACATTGTGAGATGTTAATTTTAATAATAAATCTTATTTTAATCTTAGCCTTTTCTTTATTAATTAATAGATTTTTTTAAATTTTTATTAATGGCCTTTTACTCACATTGAATGTTTTGGTTTTTATTAAATTTCTTTTACTTCGTTTTTAAGTGTGTGAATGTTTTTATTTATTCCTTTGTGCAGCACTTTGGTCCATAAGGTTGTTTAAAGTGCTTTTCAAATAAAGAGCTGGATTGGATTACATTGGAAGATGGCTCAACAAATCTCTTTCACAGAATGTAAAATTCGACAGAGGGCGCAAGGTGACATTCTGTCAGGGGCCCAGAATTTTTAGCTACACCTCTGTGTTACTGTGTTTTTTTTGTTCTAGCCATCAATAACTCTGGAGTTGCTATATCGCCACCTGGTGGTGAAAAGATCAGACAAAAATATGTACACATGTTACCAACAGTTTGAAATTGAAGTGCAGAGTTAACAGGTTTAATTAATCGTCCCCACGGATGCCAGTCATGAAATTTGAGAATTGCAAATTAAAACACAGGAAAAAATCAGGAACACTACAAGATAAAATATTTAGCAAACACTCAATGTGCATCCAGGGTGACAAGGGACAACTGGAGGATGATATGACAATCTGACAGTGACATTCACAGCACTTTATATGTTGCCAAAAACAGAAAAGGGGATTAAAATCAAGAATCAGAAATCATGTATGAGGGTGGGGCTGCTTGGTGGTGCAGTGATTAGCACTGTTACCTCCCACCACTGGGACTCAGGTTCGAGTCTCCGCCTGGGTCACATGTGTGGGGAGTTTGCATGTTCTCTCTTGCTAAATTGGCCGTAGGAGTGCATGTGTGTGTGAATGGTGTGTGAATGTGCCTTGCAATGAGCTGCCCCCCCGTCCTGGGTTGTTCCCTGCCTCGTGCACAGATCCTTCCAGGATAGGCTCTGGACCCCCCGCGACCCAGTAGCATAAGCGGTTTAGACAATGGATGGATGTATGAGGGTGAGTCACAATGACGACAGCTGCTCTGTTGACTTGGTCCCAGGAGTCGTCAGCGTTGGTCTGCCGGGGCCCCCGTCCTGTCTGTGGAAGCACCCGTCTTGTTGGCTGTTCTCTCTGCCTGGGCCCCCTCTCCTGCTGCCTCACGTTTGGGTTGAAGTGGCTCCCCAGTGCTTCTGTAAAGCTCTTTGTGTATCTTAGAAAAGGGCTGTATAAATGTAACATTCATTCATTTATTCAAGGTCCCAGCCAGAAGAGTGCAGTACTACACTGTCCCCCACAGCCTGAATCAGCTGGATGTTATAGGATTAAGACACTTCCTGCATTAGGCCATTTACCCTCAGTGTATTTCCATACCCTGACAGGATGGATGACAATACTATGGCCCTAATTTTCAATACACAGTTTTCACAGGAGTCTCACCCTCATCCACATTCTCTGCATTCCTTATCTCATGCTTCTTTGCCACCCGCATCTCCTCTGCCTGCTTTGTCTCATTTTCCCACAATTGAAACACCGTCCAATTTGTCTCTGTTTTAGTTCTACCACATTAGTCCCTGAGCAACCAGTCTGATCCCGTTCCTCTAATTTCAGATGCATCTGGCTTATCTGATTGGGACTGAAGCTGCTGTTACTAGGAAAACCACATTCGTCCCACTGGGGCAGGTCTGACACCGCGTCCTTCCCATATGTCTCCCATAATTGTTGTACAGAATTTCAGCTGGAGTTCTTTCCCAGAAGCAAGTAATTTCACTTTAGCACCTGTTCAGTAAAAGTCAAGTAGGTCTTTAATGTTATTTTTAACTTTACACAGTTGAGTATAGTACAGTTACAAAAGAAACTGTTTCCCTCGGACCAAGGTGCTACTTAAATTAACAGAAGACTAACACATACCAACCTAGCAACATACTGTATGGTGCATAATGAGCAAAAACTGTGCAAACATTGCAGGACAGTGCAAAAAGAGAGGACAACTGACACCAACGAGCACAAACAGCACAGTAAACCCAGTACTGAGAAGGCGCAGTTTGGTTGTCCAATGAGGTAGCAATAAAAATAAATAAAAGTAACTGTAAACATGGCGACAATAAGATAAAAAATAGTAGTTAAATAATAAAGTGTGTTAATGAGTGTATGTGTGTGTGGTATCAGATTAGTCCCTGAGAGTTCAGTAGTCTGACGGCATGGGGGATAAAGCTGTTTGAGTCTGGCTGTGAAGGCCCGAATGCTCCGGGACCTATTTCCAGAAGGCAGGAGGGTGAAACGATAATGTGAGGGGTGGGTGGGGTCATCCACAATGGTGGTGGCTTTGCGGATGCAGTGTGTGGTGTGAATATCTGTGATGGAGGGGAGAGATATGTTAGGGTTATCTTCTTCTGAAGATGCGCTGGAAACAAACCAGTCTCTGAACACAGAACAACACAGACAGCTGTGATGACGTTTTACTTGCTGCAAGGTGTAGGGAATCCACTTGCAGAGTCTCCGCAGTTTCAGCAAAATGATGGTTTATTGAACAGCAAAAATAATACAATGTAATACAGTGTAGAGACACACCGGGTACTGAAAGGCAGCTCAGATACAAATTGAAGACAGTTCTTCACCCCCCTTTATACCCAAAAAGGCCCTCCCCACCAAGGTGTTGTGTGTAGGTGTTGTGAGTGAATTTACATATAAAGAGTGACCCCCTGGAGTGTGAGGATCCTGAGACAGGGACGGGACAGGACAGGGTGGAGACTTTTATGATCATTGTAATTCAATTCTTATCACCTTATCTTATCCTTATCACCATAGTGGTGCCAACTGGAACCCCCATTCTCTCCCTGGCTTCCCCCATGATCATAAATTCCTAACATTGTCTGCATTCAAATGATCAACCAAGAACCTTGGGACATTTTTACCACTTTTCCTTACAAAGGGAAGCCCGGTCCTGACCTCGAGGTGTCAGCCTCTCAGTCGAACTCAGCCAACTTCGAAAGAGTAACTCCCCTCGCAGTGTCTTTTATTGAGGTACACAAACAGGATATGCAACTGACATTGAACATTGTTTGTCACCATATATGGGGTGGAAATATTCAAGCGACAGTTCTTGAGACGTGTTATTGCTCAATTAAGATCAAGCTGCGGCAGGGTGTTGTTTCTAAGCGTCTAGCAAAATGATGATAAAAAAAGTACATATTTCTCTAACACGATACTCCCAATGATTTTCTCACCTGTCATCACTATCTGTTGTAGGGACTTGTGATCTGAGGCGACACAGTTCTCAAAGCAGACCGTGATGCAGCTGCTCAGGGTGCTTTCAACAGTTCCCCAATAGAGTGTGAGAATGGGAGATGGGCTTTTCTGAGCTTCCGTGGAGAGTAGAGGTGCTGCTGTGCTTTCCTTACTATGGAGCTGATGTTGAAGGACCTGGTGAGATTCTCCGCCAGATGGACAACAAGGAATCTGGTACTCTCTACGATCTCCACAGATGAGCCATCGATGTGCAGCAGAGAGTGGTCACTCTGTGTTTTGTGTTCTTCTAACGTCAACAACCATCTCTTTGGTCAACATTCAGAGACAGGTTGTTGGCTCTGCAGCAGTCCGATAGTCATCACACTTCCTCTTTGTATGCTGAGTCACCGTTTTTATTGATGAGACCCACAACAGTCTTGTCATCTGCCTGATGTTGATGATGGAATTCGAAATGTGCATTGCTGCTCAGTTGTGAGTCATCGGAGTTAACAGCAGTGGGCTGAGCATAAAGTCCTGGGTTCCTGCTACAGCGTCTGAGCAGTTGCCTTCGTCGCCCATAGCTCCTGCGCAGCCCGAGCAGCCGCCTCCGCTGCCCCCTGCGGCCCCAGAGCCCGAGCAGCCGCCGCCTGCTTTGCCCGTAGCTCCTGAGCAGCCGCCTCCGCTGCCCCCTGCGGCCCCAGAGCCCACGCCCGAGGCGCTCCCTCCGCCTCAAATGACTGTGCCCCCTGGGGCTCTTGTTCCTGGCCCCACTCCTGTCCCTGACCCAGCTCCAGACTTTCCTGCCCTAGTCCCCGAGGAGGTCCCGGACAGTCTGACCACCGTGTGTGCCACGCCCCCTGATTATCCACGTGTGCTTCCCTGATCGTACCCAGCTGTGTCCGATTATTTTCAATCAGTCCTGTCTATTTGAGTTCATGTCTTACTAGAGTTCAGTGTCCGTCATTGAAGTCCGTCTGCGTGAGATGTTTCCTGCACCCCGTGTTCCTAATAAATCCCCGTATCCTGCCTGCCTTGCCTGTTTCCTGCCCGTCCGCCGCTCCCGTTAAATGGCGATCGTGACACAAGGCACACGCACATCAAGTACCAATGCAGCAAATACAGATGAACAATTTAGGAGGAATACTAGTCAAAGGAAGGAAGAAAAGCAGCCCACCCTATCTCATGGTCACGGACACAAACATCAGGGAGTGTTATGAAGAAGACATCACACTTAACACCATTGGTTTTATGCAGTGAATTACACCAGAGAGAGTTTTTACATTCTAGCTGTGTTACGTAACATTCCTCAGCCTTCAGGTTTTTTCCACACAATGCACGACATGCAGGGGTGCCAAACAAAACAGCGGAACTGCAGTGTAGCCAATTATTTGTTTCAGTAGTTTTAAGAAAACTAGAACATAAAATGTTTGTTTTACTTAGTCCACAAAAGAGTTTTTACCTATCTTAGTGTATTTTACATCACATACACTCTCGGTCCGTTGTGGAGTCCATCCCACTGTAGTTGGAGAATGCTGCCATCAGTCGCTTGGTGTAGCACTCGCAGGATTTACCAGGCTCCTGTTTAAACTGATGCATCATGCCCCAGTCCATGCGCAGGAGGACCAGTCTCTGAAGGGCTGTCGCATGGTGAGGCCTGTTCTGCCTGGGGTCCAGCAGGTCACTGGCAATGTCCTTCAACTCACAGTGGGCTTGCGTTCATAGTGGGGTACCGCAGGGTTCGATTTTAGGACCACTATTGTTCCTAATTTACATAAATGATATGGATACCAATATATACAGTAAACTGGTGAAATTTGCAGATGACACCAAGGTGGGTGGTGTAGCAGATACTGAATTAGTGGCTCAGCAGCTACAGCGGGATCTTGATTTAATTAGTGACTGGGCCGATACCTGGCAGATGAAATTTAACGTCGATAAATATAAGGTACTCCATCTAGGGAGCAGAAATATAAAGTACAGGTATTTCATGGGTGTCACTGAAATAAAGGTAGCTGATCATGAGAAAGACCTTGGTGTGTATGTTGATGCTTCCATGTCCCATTCTCGCCAGTGTGGGGAAGCAATAAAAAAGGCCAATAGGATGTTGGGGTATATCTCCAGGTGTGTGGAGTTTAAGTCAAGGGAGGTAATGCTAAGATTATACAATTCCTTGGTGAGACCTCACCTAGAATATTGTGTGCAGGTTTGGTCACCATATCTTAAAAAGGACATTGTGGCCTTAGAAAAGGTGCAGCGTAGGGCCACAAAAATGATTCCTGGTCTTAGAGGAATGTCATACGAGGAACGGTTACTTGAGCTAAATCTGTTCAGTCTCAAGCAAAGGAGATTGAGGGGGGACATGATCCAGGTATATAAGATTCTAACAGGTTTGGATGCTGTTCAACCAAATAGTTACTTCAGCATTAGTTTAAATACACGAACTCGTGGCCATAGGTGGAAATTAGCGGGAGAACATTTCAAGCTGGATTTAAGGAAGCACTTCTTTACGCAGCGTGTAGAGTATGGAATAGTCTTCCTGATAATGTAGTGCAAGCTGAATCCTTGGGTTCCTTTAAATCAGAGCTAGATAAGATTTTAACGACTCTGAGCTATTAGTTTAGTTCTCCCCAAGCGAGCTTGATGGGCCGAATGGCCTCGTCTCGTTTGTATAGTTCTTATGTTCTTATGTTCAACTCCTTCATCTACAGTGTCAGATGAGCAAACCTTATCTCCCCCTTGAGGATTTGGACATACCAACATAGGGGCAAGAATTTCTGCTACCTCGTCCTGCTGCCTGAGCGTTTCGCCACGGCACTTCTTCACCGAGAAGGAGGTAGAGTCGGGTGCTGAATGGTTATGATCCTCGTCTGCAGGGGGGAGAGGGGAAGGGGCAGGGGAACCACTGGCTACTCCTCCCTCGGTGGCATAAGGAGGAAGCTGCTGTTTGGGCAGCAATGCTTGGGCAGGAGCCACACAGTTTATTTCTGGGTATCTAATTAGCGGACACCATTAGGTCCCTTCAGGGGCTCCACAGACAAACTCATTGACAAAATAGAATTGTCACAGAAAAATTCTTTGTCACATGCTCAGTCGACATGGACTGTGTGCTATTTACATATTTTTGGCACAAACGAAATCTCATATGCATATCGATGTATCTTTGGCACAAGTGGACCTCCATCACTTTAAAGAGGGTAAACTCTGATCAGGAAATTTACGACGTCAGAATAAACGGATTTTTTAACAGAAGTAACTGACATGCCCTAATAAGGAAATGCATACAATCAGAATACAATATCTGTGGTTTTTAACAGTGGTAACAATCTGATAATGAAAGGAATCAGATCAACATTTCTATAGCATGTAACAGAGCTTGCTCCCCTCCAGAACTCATTGTTCCAGTAGTTATCTGAAATCATCTGCAGGAGCTATTCTTTTATTTGTATATTAAGCATAATTATTCATGAATATTATTGATTATGTTTATTTGTTTAATGTTTTTATTTATTCGTATTTATTGTTTATAATATAATGTTATATAGTATTGCAACACTTGAAACGAGAGGTACTTGCCTGCCTTAGTGATATTTACTATTGTCTAAGTGTATTCCCACCTGTAGGAGGCAGCAATGGTTGTTATTAAAGGTGCTGAGATTACGCGGCTCAGGGCTGAAGGTGCAAAGTGAAACAGTCATTGACCGTATTTGCCATGTGTGATGGTGTCTGCATATCGGCCCTTTTGCGCCAAACAAACCAGTTCAAAGTACTGTGTGTTAAAATATCATATGAATAAATCCTCTCAAGAACTAAACTCAATATCGTATCCTCATCATTCAACGCGTCTGACTTTTGCACCTCTTACCACAAGGCAGTGGATTACATGGGGAAATTACAAACAAGGAGAATTTAATCTGTTTTTCCTCTACATTGTCGTTATTCAGAATATTACAGACTATGAACAAAAACGGACAATGTAAGAAAATAAAAAAATGTGTATGACAGAAAGCTAGAGTATTTTTGCAATGGTGAGCACTAGCTGGTTTATGTACTAGCTCACACTCAAGAAACAGCATAAATGCTACTCATACACAGTTGGGGGGCAGGGGTCAGTCCTTGTGCCTGTAATGAGGTCACCAGTTGAAACTAACCCAGCCTCAGCACGTCTGTGGGTCCTTGAGCAAGGCCCTTAACCCCCAGCTCCCTGGGCGCCCCAACAGGTAGCTGCACTTCGCGGACAACTTACTCCACAAAGAGTAAGTTGAGGGAGACATAAAAAACACAATTTCCCCACGGGGATTAATAAAGTCCATCCATCTATGGAATATTATTTAGCACTATATAACGCAGAATATAAGAATTACGATTTTATAAAAAGTATGCCAAATATCCATGATATAATCATTACAATGTAAACATTATAATGTAATCAACACAATGGAACCAACTGAGTATGTATTTGC
Source organism: Brienomyrus brachyistius (assembly GCF_023856365.1). Classification (NCBI taxonomy): domain Eukaryota; kingdom Metazoa; phylum Chordata; class Actinopteri; order Osteoglossiformes; family Mormyridae; genus Brienomyrus; species Brienomyrus brachyistius. The sequence goes on from NW_026042797.1 coordinate 85,723, forward strand.
ACCTTTTGTTAGTCTGAGTTTCTGTTAGCTACTTTGTTAGTCCTGAATCTATGAATATTCACATTTTTATCGCGTATATTTTATCACTATGTAAAAGGACAAATATATTATCAACCTTTTAGTGAGACAATGTGTAAACGGCTGAAACTACCAAGGTTTACTACTGAAGGAAGGGATTCACCTGAGTTCACCAAAAGTTCATGGCTGAGTATTTTTAAAAAACCAAGTGGAGCTGCTCGCGCCACTATTATGTTCAACCGAGAGGCCAAACGGTAAAAGAAATGACTGTCAAACTTATCACCTAGGGGTAAATATAAATCTATACAAATATCACCTGCATGCACATTACTTCTTTTACAATAACCAACTCCTGATCCATACTGTTAGTCGTGAAAAAAATAACTATTGTGTACATAGAGGCCCTGTGTAAAAAGATAACTGCCAAGGAAAAGATCAAAAACATTTATTTCAAGGATTCAAAGTTTTTATGGTCATGTACAGTGTACAGTGCAGTTCTTATTTGATTAACTTGAATGTCTTCACAGACAAGACGATTAAACAAATAAAGCAGCGCAACATTATAGTAACTAACAACAAACAAAGCTCACGAGTACTATTACAATATTCATATCATTTATTTAAATTTAATTTTACCAAGTAAATTAATTGAAAAGCAGTTACCGCTTTACCTGCTTCTCGGGAGAAATAGCAGATATACAAACGTCATGTATGTAACTAAAATCTTAAGCCAATAAGGGCAAAGTTGTGTCGTAATGGAGGCGGATCCAGCCTGTGCAGCCTGCTAAGAGGTGCTGCCTGATGTGTCTTGCTCTCGCGGAGTTTTGGTACCATGTGACATGGTGACGTAATGCAACGGGCGATAAAAAATATAACCATGATGCATTGCGTCAGGACCAGAATGCATTGCTTTAAGCTAGCGCTGTATGTGGGTGCATGAAGTGGAAAGCACCCAATAATAAACATAACATTTTTTAAAAAATGTTTTCTTCACCGGTGCAGTGAATTTAAATAAAGAGCTATGATGGTGCTGCAAATGGCTTTGCATAGTAGTTAGTAGTAGCATTAGCCGCTGTGTGCGGCATTAGCTTTCTACAGTCCTTACAGATGGTTCGTGTTTTGTCTGTCTCCCTTTCGCCATTTATATTTTCCGCCGGGCACCCGAAATGCTGACACACAAAAGATTCAAAAGTGTCTGGGGTATCTACTATAGTAATTTAGTCAGATGCCGACATATTTACAGCAGCTCATTTGCAGCGCATTCGTGAAACGGCTTTTCGCTCCAACGAGAAATCTTGTCATGTTGTAATATCGCGAGATCTCGTGACACGCGTTTCACTCCCACTTCTTAGTAACAGTCATGATTTGATAAAGTGACAACCTGCGTAATAATTGGTAATACATAGAGTTTGCTATTGTTCAGGCTAGCAGACTGTTATGGCTTGAGGTTAATGGTGCCTGTTACTTGTGAATTTTCACATTTGCAGGGATCTTCTGCCTCGTGAACGTGAAACGGGTAATTATGCTAAAAGAAGAAAAAAGCAGAACTGCAATGTGTGTAAGGCTGGTGCTGATTTTTCAGTCTGAACACAGTAAAATTTATACAAATTACCTGTATTCAAACTTGTATTCTTTATATAGTTTGGTTAATTACTATTTAAAAGTTTTATCTGCGCTCCATTGTATAACTTATATTGGAGACTTGTATGTACTTTTCGATTGGAAATGGTTAGCTGTATACAGGGGCGCCGCTAAGGGGGGGAAAGTTGGGACAATTCTAAGGGCCCACGCCCTTTAGGGGCCCCCAGAGATCTGAATGGGTGTGGTAGGGGGGCCCAACCTCATATTTTGTCATAGGGCCCAAAATTGCTAGTGGCGCCCCTGGCTGTATATACTTTGAATATTTTTATGATTAATTTCTTTGTTTATTTAATTTGGCAACAGATCTGCACTTTTAGCAGTATTGCTGTCAATTTTTGTGAAAGTTGTTACTAAATAAAACAAAAGAAGCAGACTTGTGTAAATCCTATATTGGTCGTGTATTCTTCCTGTAGCGTAGTGACAGCTTTTTGTACGGAAGCCGTGAACGGCTGTGCTTGCAAATATATTTTCTTCTGAATAATTAGAAGGATAAGCATATTTTGTCGCCGCCGCGAGATAGTCATGCCATACACAGCTCTGCTCGTTTTTGTACTGTAACCGTGTTACTTAATTTGCGAATCCATGAATTTAACGTTGACATTAAGTCAACATTGACATTGACAACGTTGACATTAAGTGTTGCACCTATCTAGTGTTTTACCGTGAAGGGCATGTTATATCTTGTCTCTAAGTCGCACTATGGTCCAGGGGAATGCTATGTCATATTAGAACATGTGTCGATGATGTGGCAATATAAATATTTTAGAATACTGTCAGTTTTAGTTTCAGAAATCCATCATTTGAGAAAAAAGGCCAGTCACGACAAATATATATGGAATATAACAACAGAGGTTAGCTGTATTTGTTTAAGTGTAAAGATGCACATAGAAACATGCATGAGCTCATCTGAGAATAAACTGAATGCAATGAAGATTTGTGACTCCTGCTGGAAAATGCGAATAGTGGCAGGGTCTTCAAGCAGTACATTTGTCTGAGAGTCAGTTAATATTAGGAAAGGCACCGTTTTTTTTTTCAATGGCGCTAATTATCAAGAAGGAAATGGAGTACCCCAGTACCTGGTTTACGGGCACTGGAAGCTCCAGTATCAGTCAGACTTTCATGTAAGTATATGTGTGTTTAATGACTTGTGCATGTTTCATCTTTACCAGGGGCAGAGGGGAAACTCAATAAATAGCCTTCTCTCACACTTCCAGGCCTGCAGAACTGAGCATGTCCCCTGGTTTTGTGCATATGTCTGTAGGCTTTGAGTTTTTCCTATGGGGGCTTCAATTTCCTCCCAGAGTACAAATACGTGCAGATCAGTTGCATTGGGGAGTCCATACTGTGATGCTGAGTGGGTGTAGGAGGAGATTGAGAGATGAAACTCCGGATGATTTACTCCCTCGGCTAACTAACCAGAACAGGATCGTACCAATACCAAAATGATAAGTTTATAAATGTTTTTCACTACCCTGATTCATTCAGTTATTTCTGTTTGTTAATTCCATCCCCCAAGCAAATACATAAATAAACAAACAAATATTCAGGGGGAATGTGTCATAGGTGATAGAATCAGTGGATGAATCTAAAGAAAAAAAGTAATGATTTCTTTCTCTCCAAAACACAATGCACAAAACTCTTAAGTTAGGTAAGACATTGAAATTTTATGACAGTAGCATGATGCAGAGGAACAACAGAAGGAAAAATCTAACTAAACCTGAGTCAACTAGGACTAATTACACTAAATTAAGTGGAACACACAAAATACCTAAAACAACTTAATAAACAAGCAAGAAATATTACATTTGATTAACTATACTGATGCCTGAGGGAAGTTCTTGTGCATAATGCAGCAAGTATATACAGCTGCAGAGACACTACACATAGTGCAAATAAATTAAAAAGTATACAGTACACACACTGATTCCTGAAAAATCTAAATACCATGGAATACTAATGAAATACTGATGATGATGATAATAATAGAAATAATAATGAATTAGTTTAGGGTATTATGCAATTGACATGTACAATTAAAAAAGAAATTGCACCAGACATTTCCTGTGGCAAAGAAGGGTTGCTTTGTGCCACATTACTCAAGTCAATTCACTTTATTTTGTATAGTACATTTTCATAGCCTTACATTGTCTCAAAGCACTTTACTTTGTCCCTGCCCAATTGTCCCAGTGAGCAAGATCTAGCCTGAAAAATTAGAAAGCGACATTGGCAAGGATAAACTCAGTCATAGTAAGAAACCTTTGGAGGAACCAGAGTGAAAGGGGGAGCCCATCCTCCACAGGGCAGAAGTCAGGTTAACAAAGTCCTGATTTATATGGTTTATATGGTTCAATTAGTTAAGTCCGGATGTAAATACAGAATAACTGGCAGCAGGGCACACAGGAAAGACGTAAACAGGCAGGAGGGCAGGCAGGAGGGTGGCACAGGCAGGACGTAATGGGCAGGAGGGCGGGCAGGCAGGGCAGCACAGGCAGCCAGAACTGTTTTGCCACTGCAGTTTGTTTTACAATTTCATCTGCATTTGTTCCCCCAAGGTATAACAGCAGCTAATTTATGAACATGCTGCTTTTCAGAAAAGTTTAATTTCCAGGAGCATGACCAGTGCATACATTTAGTGTTGATGGTTCTTTGTAAAATGGATGTTCTGTACTTTTATTGATCTGTCCATCCATCCATCCATCCATCCATCCATCCATCCATCCATTCATCCATTTTCTAACTACTTCTGATGAAGTTCCGGGTTATGAGGTATCCTGAAGCCCAGGCAATATGGGACAAACACACACATGCACACACATAGGGTATACCTATCCTTATGGGGCCCGCTCATTGACTTCTATTGGATAAATGCTAACGCTAACTATGACAATCTTAACCCCCACCCTGCCCTAACCATAACCATAAGTAACCAAGCAAAATAAAAGAGGTTTTGCATTTTTAGTTTTTCCACAGCAGTCACAGATTTTTATAAAATAGAGTTTTCCTGGTTTTCAGTTTCGTGGTCCCCATAAGGGAAAAAAAAAACAGGTATTTATCACGCTATGGGGTAGGATAGGTATACCCGCTCGCACACACACACACAGACATGCACACAAATGGATAGATCACCACAGTTACTATGGATGTCGATCCTGCAATAATGAGACAGAACTATCATACTTAACAGGATCATATCCCTAGTTCTACATATGCATAATTATATTTAAAAAAGATCCCACGCACCCAGCACATGAGATGTTTGAACTTCTGCCCTCTGGTAAACGTTACCGCAGTATGCATTGCAGAACAACCAGATTTAATAAGAGCTTCTAACCCCAAAGCCATCAGAATACTAAATGCTAATGAACATACGTTTATGTGAAACCCTACTCTCTCTTACTCTCTGTGCACTTTATTACCACAACTGGTATTAAGTTTACTTTTTATTTATATAGTATAGTGCAATAATATAATCACGATTTGTGTGTGAGTGTGCCCTGTGATGGGCTGCCCCCCATCCTGGATTGTTCCCTGCCTCGTGCCCATTCCACATTCCGGGATAGGTTCCGGACCACCCGCGACCCAGTAGGATAAGCAGTTTGGAAAATGGATGGATGGATATAACTAACATAAGACAGACATTACACCTAACAAACAATAAACACGAAATAAAGGAGTGGATACAAAAAAAATGTAATGCAATGACCAGATTTAACACCTGGATTATGTCCCCCCTTAGTCTCCTTTGCTCGAGGCTAAACAGATTCAGCTCAGCTAACCTCTCCTCATTAAACATTCCTCTAAGACCAGGAATCATTCTCCCAGCCAAGCAAGCCTGAGTCCGGCTTCCACTCCCCCGATCCCCAGCAATGTTAACTTGGAAGGGCGTATTCTGTATGCACAACTGAGACAACCCAGGTGGAGCTCAGCTTATCGGCTGGCAAAATTGCCTTCAGGTATCACCCACCCTAGTGAGAGTCCAAGCTAGGGCCGTTCTCAGAACTCACCCTAAACGAAGTCCTGCTCAAAAGTTGTAATGACCGCCTGAGGTACCTGTCAGCCTTGCCCGTAATGAGTCAGTGGGTGTAGCCGGGCTGACACGCTTTTGGGCATCCAATTGCTGAGAACTCCCCTTCGGTTCTGACAAACTGTACGATCACAAGCAGTGACAGCAGAGCCACAGACAAGCTCAACCAACAGAGAGCGAATGGTAAGCACCCAGCACCCGAAGGGCTCAACTGATCACATCCAAACGACTTCCTGATGGGATTGTGTACGTAACTGGTTTACTGTTGTTAATAGTGGTTGAACTTCTATGCAAGTCCCCTTGTTGGGGGAGAGGGAATGAATGAAAGCATAAGGTGAAATAAAACCTAAAATAAATCAAAAAGGTTAAACGGGAATCAAACCAAATGAATTGTGTTTCTTATTCAATTGTAAACATCAATTAGTTATGCAACAATAACCTAATTGGATGTTAATGTATTGTGATCAAACTGATTTAGTCCGTGAAGTTGATTCCTGCTTTCAGGCAAGAACCTGTGTGTCCAATTATGCGTGTTGTATCACCGCAGTTGACCACCAGAGACCCAACTCAGATGTTGTTAACCTACTATGGCGGACCACTAGAGGTGCAATTTCAATGGAGTGGCACTGCTATGGCTTGCCACTAGAAGCGCAATTTCAAAATTGAGTGGTAGTTCTATGCCTGACCACTAGAAGCGCAATTTCGAAATGGAGTGGTAGTTCTATGCCTGACCACCGGGGGCGCAATATCGAAATGGAGTTGTAGTTCTATGCCTGACCAATGGAGGCGCGATTTTGAAATGGAGTGGTAGTTCTATGCCTGACCACTGGAGGCGCAATTTCGAACTGGAGTGGTAGTTCTATGCCTGACCACCGGGGGCGCAATATCGAAATGGAGTGGTACTTCTATGCCTGACCACCGGGGGCGCAATATCGAAATGGAGTGGTAGTTCTATGCCTGACCACCGGGAGCGCAATTTCGAAATGGAGTGGTAGTTCTATGCCTGACCACTAGAGGCACGATTACGAAATGGAATAGTAGTTCTATGCCTGACCACTAGAGGCGCGATTTCGAAATGGAGTAGTAGTTCTATGGCTTGTCACTAGAAGCGCAATTTCAAAATTGAGTGGTAGTTCTATGCCTGACCACTAGAAGCGCAATTTCGAAATGGAGTGGTAGTTCTATGCCTGACCACCGGGGGCGCAATATCGAAATGGAGTGGTAGTTCTATGCCTGACCACTAGAGGCGCGATTTCGAAATGGAGTAGTACTTCTATGGCTTGCCACTAGAAGCGCAATTTCAAAATTGAGTGGTAGTTCTATGCCTGACCACTAGAAGCCCAATTTCGAAATGGAGTGGTAGTTCTATGCCTGACCACTAGAGGCGCGATTTCGAAATGGAGTGGTAGTTATATGCCTGACCACTAGAGGCGCAATTTCGAACTGGAGTGGTAGTTCTATGCCTGACCACCGGGGGCGCAATATCGAAATGGAGTGGTAGTTCTATGCCTGACCACCGGGGGCGCAAAATCAAAATGGAGTGGTAGTTCTATGCCTGGCCACTAGAGGCGCAATATCGAAATTGAGTGGTAGTTCTATGCCTGGCCACTAGAGGCGCAATTTCGAAATGGAGTGGTAGTTCTATGCCTGACCACTAGAGGTAACCAAAGATATAGCTAGGCGGTTGCCGACGCTAGATGAGTGACACACACATTTAATGCATGCGCATGCTGCTTGTGGCCTTCTTCTGTGCCTTGCACAGTATAAAACCCCTTAAAACAATTACTGAAGCGAGACGGCGCACGCGTTACGGCGACAGATTTAAATTGTGAGTGCACTATATCTCGTCGCAAATGGTGCTTAACCACGGTGGGTCTCAAGCACAGGAGACTCCCAATTTCTAAATGACACACACTTGGCTCACAGCGCAAAGTTGTGTTAAACTTGCTTTGTCTAAAGCAGGCACACACATACGAGTATGATCCTGATAGGTAACTAAGCTATCGGTCTTATGTCCAAGCGCAACATAATTTAGGTTAGAACCTCATAACAAGTATTCCCGTTCGCTAATAGAGAGATCTCTCCCAGGATATATAGAAACGGAGACACTCGTCCGAATTGAACCTGGAAACAAAGCGCTACATCTGAGAATCTCGTCAGACATAGGGTTAAAGTTTACTGCAGTTTAATACGAAAGAACTACAATGAAATCACCGAAAATAAAACAAAATAATATAACTACTAATAATAGAAATAAAAATAACTATAATAAGCCCATATGATCCCGCTTAAATGCCTTCAGATTGCCATGAGTGCGACTTTTGCAACCAGTTCACAGTAGCGCTTCTTCACTGCACGTTCGGTCATAAAAAGTTTAAATTGTGTGCTCAGAATAAGTTTAAACCTTGTGCCTTGTGATTATTAACCAATTTTTATGCTGAATGGTCGGCTCAAACTCAATTGCGAAACACCGTGAGTCTGTTAATGTGTGACTTAAATGGAACTCATTAATAACCAGTATCACGTAATAACCTGGGTTAGAATAGAAGGCTTGTCCAACGAGCTGCGTCACCAGGTAATGTAAACGATCGGTAGCGAAGCTCCCCTCACGGCCAATGAGAGAGAGTCTCGCGATATTTCAGGCGAATTTGAGGTTTCAGAGCGTAGATCGCACAGGCAGGGATTCTTGTGAGCACTCAATGAACGGAGGCTGAAGTTGTGTAAAAGACATGCATTTATTCCTATAACTAACATAAGACAGACATTACACCTAACAAACAATAAACACGAAATAACGGAGTGGACACAAACAATGTAATCATGAAAATGCAATGACCAGATTTAAAATGAGTAACCTTAAAAGGGAAAATACTGTTCTGCAAAGCAAGCAATTTGTGGAAATACTGTCCTAAAGTAATATAGCAGGTGAATAGGAGTTTAGGTTGTTATAAATGAAAGGAAGTTTGTTTACTTGGTTGCAGAGTGGGGGGGGGGGTCTTGGCAGTTGGTTGCGGAGGCTGATGAGCTGATGGGTGATGGCACTCAGGGAGGCGCGGTGTTTGCAGCGGTTGTTGGAGTGGAGCCCCTCTGATTCCCTCTCCTGGTGAAGCTTGGGCTTGGTTGCAGTTCTCTGTCCAGCTGGGTCTTCACTGATAGGCTTCAGGAGGGCTTCTTGTGGGCTTCTCTTCTCTTGGGCTGATGTTCTCTGCCTCTCTTCGTGCTGATGGTCTTTTGTTTTCTCCTCCCTTCTGTTTCTCCTCTCCTGGCTTTGTTCTGAGGTGCCAGGTTTTATAGTGTAAAGTTCGTGAATAGGAGTGACCAGGAATTCGACTCCTGGACCAATGGCTGACCATCCATTTGGCGGGCTTTCGGAAGGGGGTCTGTATCAGTCCTTTTGAGATTTATGACCAGAGTGATTTCCCTTGTATTGATGATTTTCGTTAGGCTGGTGTAACTTTTGATATATTCACTTTCGTGGTAACCACTGACCAGATTTGGAAACTGGAGTGATTTTCCATCGGTTTGATACCAAACATGCCATAGCAGCCTAGCGGTTCACACCTCATACCATCTGTAATGATTAATTAATGATTACTTATATTATGTCGTTATGTTATATTACTCACACCTTATTTTATGCCTCACAATCTATATAATTGTAAATATACTGTGTAGCTGCTGGCGCGTTCCAAACTAAATCTCATTGTACTTACAATGTCAATAAAAACATCCATCCATCCATCTAGGCAGGCCAGTGTCGCCTCCATCCTTCCTGAAGTCAGTGATTCCTTTGTCTTTGTGCTGTTTAGTGCCAAATTGTTTGCTGAACTCCAACCTATCAGTTTCTGGACCTCATCTCTGTAAGCTGACTCATAAGAACCAAAGAGATTTACAAATGAGAGGAGGCCATTCGGCCCATCAAGCTCCTTTGAGGAGAACTTAGCTAATAGCTCAAAAATCTTATCTAGCTCTGATTTAAAAGAACCCAGGGTTTTAGCTTGTGTTACAATAACAGGAAGACTATTCCATACTCTAACTACACGCTGTGTACAGAAATGCTTCATCAAATTCGTTTTAAAATGTTCTCCAGCTAATTTCCACTTATGGCCACGAGTTCTGGTATTTAAACTAACATTGAAATAGCCATTTGGCTGAACAGCATCCAGACCTGTTAGAATCTTAAACACCTGGATTATGTCCCCCCTTAGTCTCCTTTGCTCGAGGCTAAACAGATTCAGCTCAGCTAACCTCTCCTCATTAGACATTCCTCTAAGACCAGGAATCATTCTCGTTGCCCTACGTTGCACCTTTTCCAAGGCAGCAATGTCCTTCTTAAGGTATGGTAACCAAACCCGCACACAATATTCTAGGTGGGGTCTTACCAAGGAATTATATTATCGTAGCATCACTTGCCTTGTCTTAAACTCCACACACCTAGAGATGCAATGTGCCTTCTCGCGTGGTGTTCCTGCAGAGGGAGTCTGTGAGTGCTGGAGATTGGGGGAGGGGGCAGTGTGGCTATGTCTGCTCTGTGTTCCTCCAGACGAGCAAAGAAGCTGTTTAGCTCCTTTGCTAAAAGGGCGTTGCTGTTAACAGTGACGGTGTTGTTGCCTTTGAAGTTTGTAATGTGTTGTATTCCCTGCCACACCCACTGTGGGTTGTTGTATGTGAAGTAGACCTCTATTTTCTGTTTCTCTGCCTGCCTGGCAACCTTGATGCCCCTATTCAGGTTAGCTCTGGCTGCACTCTGTGTTCTTGACTGCGCTGTCTTGTCCTGTAGTATTGTATTGTTGCTCTTGTGTTTATCTTGCACTTTCTCCCTCTGTTTGTGCTCCTTTCACTCTGTATAGTTCTATCTTGCCCGCACTTGTGTCATCTTGTGTTGTTTCTGTTTTTCTTCTTTGTCTTGCACCGTGGTCCAGGAGGAACAATGTTTCCTTTCACTGTGTACTGTGTATATTGCTGAAATAACAATAAACCCACTTGACCACCTGCCTCAATTCATCCTGAAGAGTTTTCCAATGTTGTTCAAAGGTCTGTTTGTTTCGGGTGAAGGACACGCCCCTGGACGTGCTGGATAAGGGGACCACAGATCAGTGTCCTCAGTCCTGCTTCTCCCTTCAAAGCTGAGAGGAAGATGACCCGCCTGCTGGTTCTGGTTTTGGCTTATGGAGCTCTGCTTATCTCCACAGAGGCCCAGCAAGATTACCACAGTCTCCCTGCACTCTACAAGACGGCCATTAAACTCGCAGTCGAAAATGCTCATCAAGGAACCCGTCAGCACATGAATTTCTATAACATCCAGGGCCGTCCGAAGGTAACTGCTGAGAAAGTGTTTACAAAAGTGTGAAACTTTCATCATCTGCAAGCTGAACTAATGAGAATCACATTGATTTTGATGTTTTAATTTCAATGCATATGATGCTTAATGTCTCTTCACAATGAAAGTGATGGTTGTATATCTCAGCCCTGGTCAATTTTACCTTCTCACAGTTTCTCTCTGAATCTGCTGCAGTCAAGTCTGTGACAGTTTGCCATTTTTTGGGTGATTATTGTTTGTTATATTGCCTTTAAAACAGTTGTAGGCAATTTTGTATATAACGTGTTTATGTGATTTAGATCAGCAGTGAATACATTGACATTGAGATTCTCTTGAGAGCAACAAAATGTCCAAAGTCAACTGCAACAGACCATCGGGCTGACTGTATTTTCATGGACAAGAGGGTAAGTAAAGAGTCACTGTGACTGTGAGCATTGGACATATCAGTTAGCAAATTAATTTAGGTTCATGTTAACTTTTTTGATGCCCTGCGGAGG
>NW_026042798.1:0-96625 GCF_023856365.1 Brienomyrus brachyistius
TCTGCAAATTGCATGCGTCAAATTGTCTGTCTCTCTTAAAAAATATGAAGTGTCACCAAAATTTTAAACGGGGAATCAATCTCAATGAAAAATATTCGTCAAGTAACGTTTCTAAAATAATATAGACATACTAATAATTATATATTAATAAATCGGATGAACGATGCATCCCAAATTGTATCCGCTGCGCACTTCTTAATCAGGGCAATCGCATCGTGGAGGTTTCTGCAGACGCCCAAAAAGACTTACTTAAGAAAACTGTTGCATGATAATTTGTACCATTTTCAAGGGTGGGGGGCGTGCAGTAGATGCCCCCTTTATTTTTGTGCTTCTGCCGTTCAAACCGAGCAGCACTGAGTTTGTCATGGCACCTGACGCCAAATCTACTGCTTAGCTGCTACAGACAGAACTATCTTCAAATCACCACTAGGGGGTGTCAATGCTGCAGCTTCGTTCTATGGTTGATCTTTTTCAAAGACAGTTTTTTTTCTCTCTCTCCACATAATCAACTTAACTGATTAGCGTGCTTCATAGTAATGGTTTTTAATCCGTGTTAATCTTCTGAACAATGACTAGTAAAGGTTCTATGAGGTTGTCCTACTTACTATGGATTTTAAGTTTTTTATCAAGGTGTTAAAACGTACCACAGTTGCCAGTCCTGTGTTTTATGTCTAGCAATTTGTACAGTTTCTTCAGTATAAACACATGCCATGATCTGTGAGAATCTCCTCCAGAACTCTGCATTTCCTCAAGATCTTTTTGTAATATTGCATCATGGCACTGCTCAGAACAACACAGATGGTGCATAACAACACAAGGGAGTACAAGACAACATGGTGCAGAAACAGTGCGATACAAAGCAGGACAAAACTGGATGATACGTGGTCAGTGGTGATAAAGTGCAGTAACAGCTGTACAGTGCAGCTGCCGTGGAAATGACTGTTACAGGGGATGCAAAAGCTGCAGGTTTGAATTGTTTGGCGAATGAAGCTGTTCATGAATCTGCTAGTCAGTGTTTGTGGATGGTGGTCAGAGTCCTGGATTATAGACTGAACCTTGTTACTGTGGCAGTTAAAGTACAGCTGGTCAATGGAGGGCAGTTCAGTGCGAATGATGTTCTTAACAGACTTCGCAATGTACTGCCTTCCTGTCATGTGGCTCCACCATACCATAGTACTACTGTAAGAACTAGGGATGTAACGATACATTCAACTCACCATTTGATACGATTCACGATTCTGAGTTCACGATACAATTTTCTCATTTTTTGCAGAATGAGCTGCAGACAAATATATTCAAAAATATTCTTATATTTATCTTTCTGAACTGTTGACACTGTTGTGAACAGTGCAACTGAATTTGAATAAAATACTGTTGAAAAAAATCCCAAATCAAATAAGTAAATAAAAAAAAATAAATCAAATAAATAAGCTAAGGTTTGCATGTGCAGCTTTTTAGCGTGCTTTGCCCTTTTAATAATCTTCACTCAGCTCACGGTGGTGCCAGTGGACCTGTTTGTGTATGTTATCAGTCTATTACAATGTTTGCATGCAGTTTATGTCTTGTCTGTGCTTTGCTCGCTGTTTCCTCCTCGTTTGTGATTACCGGAAAGCTAATATGCTGCCACACCGCCAATTGAAGATCGGGCGGTGCGTCCATCCATCCATTTTCTGAAACCACTTAATCCCAACTGAGATCGCGGGGGAGACCGGAGCCTATCCCGGGAACAAGGGGCGCAGACAGGAACCAAGCCCAGGCAGTCACCTACACACCGCAGGTCGCACACACTCACACAACTACAGGGCCAATTTAGACTCACCAGTCAACCTATCCTGCATGCTTTTGGACCGTGGGAGGAACCTGGAGTCCCCGGCGAAAACGGGGAGAGCATGCGAACTCCACACAGAAAGGGCCCTGGACCGAAGCCAGCACTAACCACTGTGCCGTCCTCAGTTTCAAATTCATTCATCATCTCGCGTTCGCTCAAACCCAAAACTGACGTACGATGTCGACGTGATACGCAGTGACATCTGACGTCAAACTCACATTGTGAAATCAAATGTAATATTACACCAGTTTTTCTGTTAAAGTACTGTGAAGTACTCCTACAATAGTGATTCATTTTCCACATCAGCCGGTTAAATCTTCATGCATTTGCACCGATTTTTAACTGATTTGTGATTCATCATTACATGCCAGGGCCAGCAGCTCTGCATGGCTCGACCCTCATAAACATTCTCCACACATGCTGTTCAGGCAGTGGCCACAGAAATTCCCCCAGTGAACTTTATGCTTTCTGTCGGAGAGTATGCTGTGTTCTGGCCTTAAACCCTGCATACTACTTTGCAGACTTTGATCCTCTTAACAACAATTGGCATTTCTGGTGGCTGAATATCCATCCATCCGTCATCCAACTGCATGCTTAAAAGCTGTGAATAATAGTAATAATTCTTAAATTGCAACTATCTAGAATTTCAGCCTAGTTACTCAGCTAAATTACTATTTAAACCTAGAATAATTTCTATAAGGGGCGGCATGGTGGTGCAGTGGTTAGCACTGTCGCCTCACACCTCTGGGACCCGGGTTCGTGTCTCCGCCTGGGTCACATGTGTGTGGAGTTTGCATGTTCTCCCCATGTCGTTGTGGGGTTTCCTCTGGGTACTCCGGTTTCCCCCCACAGTCCAAAAACATGCTGGGGCTAATTGGAGTTGCTGAATTGCCCGTAGGTGTGTGTGTGTGAGTGGATGGTGTGTGAGTGTGCCCTGCGATGGGCTGGCCCCCCATCCTGGGTTGTTCCCTGCCTCGTGCCCATTGATTCTGGGATAGGCTCCGGACCCCCCGCGACCAATAGGATAAGCGGTTTGGAAAATGGATGGATGGATAATTTCTATATGTGTGATAGAATCAAAAAATATTTTGTTTTACATATAAATCTTCACAAGTGTATTACACATGGTATTCCCCAGACACCGCCACCCCAACAGATGCTTTGTTTGTTAAGACAATAGCTCAGAAAGTGGTTGATCGATCTTTTGCAGCTTTTACCAAGGTTTGTACAAGCCAAAATTAAATTTTGAAACGGATCCCTGCCACACCCATGCCCTCCTGAACCTCCCGTTTCCTCCCTAGTGTGGTATAACGTGCCATGCCTGTTCCGCGTTTGTTTTACCTCTCCTTCCTGCCCTTGTGTTACTCATTTCAGGTGCCTCTAGTTTGCTCCCTGCTTAGCCTTGTATAAATGTGCTTCTCAGTCCTGCCTTTAATGTTGCTGCTGCTGTTTGCCTGTGTGTTCTTCCCTGCTTATGATTCCCCCGTGATCCAGTTGTGATCCAGTTGTCTTCATATCATGTATTCACATTCCTCAGCTGAGAGTGAACAAAGTTCTGTGGAAAGTATCTGACTACAGATAGACTTTCACCCAGTTCTCTGCGGGAGCTCTGATTACAGAGTGACTCCCCGACTACTTCTGAAGCCCTTCCTTAAGTATCCAGACCAGGTGATGGCATGTTTCTGAAGACTGACTAATTTCGGTCAATGGTTAATTTTAGGGGCATTGCTGACCTTGGTTCTCAAGTCCCCAGCCAATCAGATCACTTTAGGGGGTGGTTGTAATTCCCTTGTTCTACCATGAGAGAATCTCTCTCAGTTTGGTGGGTTGAGCCGAAGTTTCTGTATTTCTCTTAGGAAAAGCTATACTGCCTTAAATCTGAGAGTATAATACTCCTCGTCTCATGCCTATTCAACGAGACCAAACATGCGTGTATTTGTCCCTAACATCTATGTGTGCTGAGTTATCCTGTTTATAGTGGAAAAGGTGTCTGTGTCTGGAGGCTGACAGCTGTTGTTGCTGTGGATTGATTGTGGAACTCTGGTCACTCCGGGGGTGAAAGGTCTTGCTTTTCTGTGCTGCTCCAGTTATTCCTATCCAGTCTCTCAGGAGCCGGCAGGCCTTTGCCTTCCTTAAAAGGGGTGGTTTGACGAGTTGAGTCCAGTCTTGCCTGGGCCAGCGGAGCTCTGAAATAGACTGATGCAGGCTGATCAGAGTTGGGGCCTGCAGGACCTATAAGTTTTATGTCCTTACAGAATGTAAGTGGCATCATACTAAACTAGTGGTGTTCGAACTAGCATGGAAAGAGGCTATGGGTAGCTACAAAAAGGCTCTTAGTGCCGCCAAATCATCTAGTATCTATCAGAACTAATTGAAATAAACAAAAATAATCCTAGATTCCTATTTACTATGGTGTCCAAGCTGACTAATAACCAGACCACTGGTTATTTTCCAGTGACGACTTTATGAAACTTTTTGACCAAAAATATGCTCAATTAAACAGAACATTTTGAATATTGAATATTGGTTAACCAGTCAGAACTGATGTACTTAATTTTATCTTCAAATTCATCTACTTGTATGCTAGAACCTGTTCCATCAAAATTATTCAGCGATGCTCCCAGCATTGATTGAACCGCTACTAGCAATAGTTAAACTAAAACATATAATCATATTACCCCAATTTTATCTTCACTGCACTGGCTGCCAGTTAGATTTCGTGTTGACTACAAAACACTGCTCTTAACCTATAAAGCTGTAAATGGTCTTGCACCGCAGTATGTGAGTGACCTCATTTGCGTTCCGAATCATACACTTAGATGACGAGATGGAGGTATTCTATCCGTACCCAGAATAAAGAACATTACCTTTGGGGGAAGAGCATTTGCTCATAAAGCACCACAGCTATGGAATAAACTTCCTATTAGTGTTCGGAACTCAGACACAATCTCTGCTTTTAAGTCAAGGCTTAAGATGTACCTCTTTCGCCAGTCTTTTGGATAGTTAAATCTTCTTTTCTAAGGTGAATGGGAAATCTGGAGGTTCATAGTTATTTGAGATTGAAGGGGAAAGGGGGGATTGGTGCTGTCGTCCTGCCACTCTCGCCGATCACTTAAGCTGTGGATGGGAGGTGGCTTGACGCCAAAACCTCTGTAAACCCTCATGCCTGTGCTTCCTTCCAGGTCACTCTTTTAGGCAGGCTGTCATAGTTGCTTTAGTCCTGCCGGTTAGGTGTAGGGCAATAACTCTTCTCCATCTTCTCTTTTTCGAGCTGATACCGAGCCGACTACACCGTGTGAACCCGCACCTGGACTCCTGGATATAACTACATGAAACCAACTGGGACTTTATAACTATATGAACTCTAATGAATGTCAATGTAAATGCAGTTTCATGCTCCTTGGTCGCCCAGAGGAGGATGGGGTCCCCTTCTGAGTCTAGGTTCCACTCAAGGTTTCTTCCTGCTAGAGGGAGTTTCCTTGCCACTGTCGCCTCAGGCTTGCTTGGTGGGGTTCTGGCCGGTTAAATGTAAAGTGCTTTGTGACAATGCATGTCGTTAAAAGCGCTATATAAATAAAATTGAATTGAATTGAAGTGCTTCCTCAGATTCATTTTTAAATGTTCTCCAGCTAATTTCCACTATGGCCACGAGTTCTAGTATTTTAAATTAATATTGAAATGGTCATTTGGCTGAACAGCATCCCGACCTGTTAGAATCTTATATACCTGGATCATGTCCCCCCATAGTCTCCTTTGCTTGAGGCTAAACAGATTCAGCTCAGCGAACCTCTCCTCATAAGACATTCCTCTAAGTGCAGGAATCATTCTAGTCATCCTACGTTGCACCTTTTCCAAGGCAGCAATGTCCTTCTGAAGGTATGGTGACCAAACCTGCACACAGTATTCTAGGTGGGATCTTACCAAGGAATTATATAATCGTAGCATCACTTCTCTTGACTTACATCTCTAGGTGTGTGGAGTTTAATCCAACATCCTTTTGCCTTTTTTTAATGCTTCCCCACACTGGCAAGAGTGGGACATGGAAGTATCAACATACACACCGAGATCTTTCTCGTAATCAGCTACCTTTATTTCAGTGGAACCCATAAAATATCTGTACTTTACTATATTTACTATATTTCTGCTCCCTGCATGGATTACCTTATATTTATCTATGTTAAATTTCATCTGCCACGTATGAGCCCAGTCGCTAATTAAATCCAGATCCTGTTGTAGCCTCTCTGGACATGAGACATGATCTAACATCAATCAGAAGATACCACACCAGCAGATAATGATTTCTGGAATAGTAAAGTTAAAGGTTGGCTAATAATACCCCTCATCTCTTTTAAAACTATAGATAAGATGCCATCAGGGCCTTGCGATTTATTTATTTTGAGCTTAGCTAGGCTTTGTACCACATCAGCCTCAGTTATACATATATTGGTCATAGACATCGTTGTATTTGTACTAAATGGTGGTAAGCTATTCTACTGTGAACAGCCATTGTAAAATAATCATTAAACTCATTTATATCAATTTCATTTTCAATTATAAGGCCCTTACTATCCTGCAAATGAGTGATTTTCAGCTTTTAGAGCTCTTTCGGAGTTAAAATATTGGAAGAAACTTTTAACGTCATCCTTATAACTGTTATTAACTAAACCTGTAGACTTAGATACTCCTGCTTTATTTTGAAATCATTAGTTAATTTCCATTTGTGGAAGAAAGCCCTTTTGCTCCTGACTTTATTCTTAATTTTCGTAGTAAACCACCTGTGACATCGCGTGCTGGACGAACAGGCAGGAAGCGAGGAATCAAGGATCCGGGAAACGGAGAGTCGGGAATGAGGGTTTATTGATGAAAACAGGTACCAACAGCGAGAGATTTCAATGACAGGACTGGGGAAACAGACTTGAATGTGGACTAAATACACAGGACTACTCAAACTGACAGAAAACAGCTGGTTACAATCGGGGCAGCACACATGGTTAATGAGGGGGCGTGGCACACACGAGGATCGTACAAGCAGGTCATGACACCAGCTTGGTTGCAGTTTCCTAGATTTAGTTTTTCTGGAAACGGGTATGAAGTTCTTTTGCACTTGCAACAATGTGCTTTTAAAAAATTCCCATGCCTCTTCCACAGTATTGCTATTTAACTCCATCCGATTTACAGTTTCTAGTTTCAGTCTCATACCATTGAATTACCCTTCCTAACATTGTATACTTTTGTTTTGGACTTGGTTGAAGACTCAGGCAGCAGGAGTTGCCCCAACGTTGGTATGTCCTTATCCATAAGGGGGAGTAAACGTTCTGGTTTCCCGACCTTATAGATGAAGGAGTTGGGGGATGTTGCCAGTGACCTGCCGGATTCCAGGCAGAACAGGCCTCGCTATGCCACAGCCCTTCAGAGACTGGGCCTTCCGTGCAGAACCTCTGCATCCAAATTAGACCAGTTGTTTAACAAAACCCTAAAATGGGGTTATTTTTGACATGGAACGGGACTTTGATTCAACAACCCATTACTTAGTTGCGGCAAGTACCCAATATCAAGTATAGCTGCAAAGAATCTGCCAGAGATTTTCAGAGAAGTTCCCCAGATGCATGGACTGGACTAAGGTGCGTCAGATTAAACAGGAGCCTGGTAAATTCTGTGAGCCCCACGCCAAGTGACTGATGGAAACATACTCCAGCTACAGTGAGATGGACCCTCCAGCGGACCGAGAGTGGGATTCCCTCTGGGAGCGACAACTCGTGCAGTTGCTGGTGGATGAGCTGCAAACAGACATCAAGAAGGACTTCCAACCTCACAATCATTTACCAAACCACTTCAGGTAACTTGTAAAGATGTAGGTATTGGAGTATTCACACATTCATTTGCAGTGTCCACCTCCTGTCCGGTAAATTTGGCAGGACAAAATTTGAATAACCTATAGGCCAGACTCATGAATGCGGCTGAACGAGTAAAGGTAGAACAGGTGGCCAATCCTGTTATACAGTCCTAGTAGATTGAGAACCACCTGATTGCAACTGTAGTTGGAATCAAGGGCTGAGCAGCATGGTGGCCTGGGGGACAATTATGAAAACACAGACCCACTGATATCCTTAAAACCCACAATCAAAAGAGGAGTCAGGATGGCCAGTGACATGTGCTGGCTAAATGGGGACAACAAAGAGAGAACAGAACAAGGCAGGGAGGGATTCTGACACAGGTGCCATGCTACTTTGTTTAAATATGCTGTAATGTTTTAGTGCAAGCCTTAGACAATGGAATCTCTGAATGACGCCGCAGTCTGGCTCTTTCTGAAGGTCCTATACTGTAACCGTCCTGAGAAGTTGTTTGCATGCACTTGCTGCCTTGACACTTGTTGATGTGCGTGTGCCCTGCTCGAGCAGTAAAGGGGAGATCACATGCAGAGCTGATTTTCTGTAGTTCCTTAGAATAAAAATAGAATATTCTCTTCAAATAGGAACACATGCTGCGTTTGATTATTTCACTCCAACTCGGACAAAAACGTCACGAAAAACATCACTTCCCATTAGAAACGCCTCTTTTATGACGTTAATGTCTGACAGAATCTTCTTGTCCGAGTTGCCCCTGTGACGTAATTTCAACATGGCGGCTTACACACTCAACATTAATTCTATTTTACAAATCCTTAAAAATGTTTATTTTGTTAAATTTATTATTATCCCATCCATCCATTTTCCAAACTGCTTATCCTACTGGGTCACGGGGGGTCCGGAGCCTATCCCGGAAGCAATGGGCACGAGGCTGGGAACAACCCAGGATGGGGGGCCAGCCCATCGCAGGGCACACTCACACACACCATGCACTCTCACATGCATTCCTACGGGCAATTTAGCAAGTCCAATTAGCCTCAGCATGTTTTTGGACTGTGGGGGGGAACCGGAGTACCCGGAGGAAACCCCACGACGACATGGGGAGAACATGCAAACTCCACACACATGTGACCCAGGCGGAGATTTGAACCTGGGTCCCAGAGGTGTGAGGCAACAGTGCTAACCAGTGCACGACCATACCGCCCATTTATTATTATTATTATTTATAATTATTAGTAATTATTAATGTAATTGCACGTGTTCGATTTAGAGAATACCATATTGTGACCGTAAACAGTATCCTAACATGCAATATCAGATTTTTACCAGACTTGTTAGTGTTTTTGGTTTGTTTGTAGTTTGTTTGCCTCTCGAAAAAAGAATATCGCTATGAATGTACTAAAATACTTTATAAAGCTTTTAATGTGGTTTGACTAGTTCCTGTTTCTTGTTTATTTGTCTGAAATAATAATCTTACTCCATAACTGCTAAAATATAAAGCAACAACACAGCAGCGTATTCATGGAGGCAGCCATGTTTGTTCCGAGTTGTGCTAGCTTGAACGGGAGATTGTTGGATGTGATGTCACCCAATTTGGAATTTCCAAGTTCCGAGAGAAAAACGAACGCACCACAAGACTCTGGCTGGAAATTTCTACAATAGAGCCATTTAGTTATTTCTAGAAAAATATTTAGAGCCAATGACCTGATGTCATTGTAACACAGGTCACTGTCCGTGGTGCTGAATTCTCTACTTGATGGGCTGGTGCTGAATGAATATGACAGCTGGCCAACATGTCTGTGTGCTTCCACTGACTGGCACCCAGACATATAATGACTTTTAACAATGAGGAGGGAAACGTCCAGACAGGAAATTAGTCAACAGTAATTAGTAATCACATATAGTTCTCATTTATCATGATGTAAAATTCAAAAACCTTTTTTTTATTATTAAGGGATAAATGTAATTGAGTTTTAATGTATCCTTTCCGCTCTTAAAATCGCAAATTATTTCTGACTATTAATCTGCACATTTTAATAATTTCATTAATATTACCTAATTGGTTTGTCTTTTTTATTAAATTTTAAAACTAGCTGTACAATTGTTGATGTTGTTGCTGTTCTGAATGTCATTGGCCTGTTGCCTTACGTCTGTCTAAACATGAGTGAGGGGATGGATGCACTATTCTATGGGGGCCTCTGTAGAGAATAAATGATCCTAATTTTATATTGAGAGAGATGGTTAATTCCTTTTTAATCCATACTGCGTTCAGAGCCCCTGTTCTGCCGTTGATCACTGCTGCATATCATCCCCAAACCAATGGCCTGGATGAGAAAACGAATGATGACATAAAATGGTAAGTCTGTTTTTGAGGTTGTTTTAGAACTGTGTGAGACAGGCTCTATTCTTTTAACATTACATCAGGAATTACTGATATTATTGACAATCAATCCCTTAATATACAGTATCTCACAAAAGTGAGTACACCCCACACATTTTTGTAAATATTTTATTATATCTTTTCAAGGGACAACGTTAAAGATATGAAACTCTGATAGAATGTAAAGTAATCAGTGTACAGCTTGTATAATGGTGTAAATTTGATGTCCCCTCAAAATAACTCAACACACAGCCATTAATGTCTGAACTGCTGGCAACAAAAGTGAGATTAAAAATGATTTGTGGCAAGATCGGATCATGTGTGTTGAAGAGTTTCTTATGACTGACAAGTAGTTATTTAAAAACATATCTTGAAACAGCAAATTACATTGTTCTTAATGCTTTTAGAAAATGACTCTTTATAATGATCTGTGAATAATAATAATTTGCTATGAATGTTTTTCCACTTCAGCTTTCCACAATTATTCTTCCCGATGAGAAAAGCTACGGCACGTTTTTTGATGAAAAAAATAAAGTAGTTGAGACAATAAGCAACAACAGCTGAAAACATCTCCTAGTAACAGGAAAAACAGAAGCAGGCATGTGGTAAACGAATACAAAAGAGGTACCAAAACACAGTTTATCATGTTGGAGATGAGGCGCTTCTGTTCAACATGAGGAAGCGGGGACGGAAAGGAGGAAGAACGGAACCGGATTTTACCGGACCTTATGTCATCCAGGCAATATGTGGCAAGCTGGTTACACTGTCTAATTCTGAAGGGGCAACTTTAAAGAACAAATACAATGTAAACCACATACAGAAGGAGCCAAACTGATGTCCCAAGTCAGGAATCACACAAGGTGCCAGAAGAGTATAAGACCAGTAAACCTCCCTCTAGCGCAGAGCTTCTGACAATCGAGAAGGATGCTGACAGTTGAAAAAAAACTCATGTCTGTGTGTTATGAAAGAATATCAATAAATGTTTCCGAAAGGGGATGACTCATTTGGTAATTATTTACGGCTTATGTTATGGCTGCCAATTTACAGTCTTTACTGAAGTCTGACTTCTTTTGAGTCACCTTTAATATAGATTGGACACTCTCTATGCAATGTGCAATACTTACATAGATGGTAAATGTTTACCTGCTTGCACAGATGGATGATTAGGTAATTAGTGTAAGTGTGTGTGTGTGTTCAATCGCATGTATGTCCAAGGTCCATAGTAAATAATATACACTGATCAAGAGATGCCCGAAAGTGGATAAAAGAGGACATTAGTGGGTGCATCACTTAGTGTAACGCGTGCAGGAAAATGAGCAGGACTGCAAGCCATATAATGACCCTTGTCTAGCTCTTAATACAGTATGCATACAGTGATGTATCTACAATGGACAGCTACTATGAGCAGATAGCACAGTACAGGTGCTTATAAGATCTGTATGCTGTTTCCATCCATCCATCCATTGTCCAAACCGCTTATCCTACTGGGTCGTGGGGGGTCTGGAGCCTATCCCGGAAGCAATGGGCACGAGGCAGGGAACAACCCAGGATGGGGAGCCAGCCCATCACAGGGCACACTCACACACTATTCACTCATACATGCATACCTACGGGCAATTTAGTAACTCCAGTTAGCCTCAGCATCCATCCATCCATCCATTGTCCAAACCGCTTATCCTACTGGGTCACAGGGGGTCCGGAGTCTATCCCGGAATCAATGGGCACGAGGCAGGGAAGAACCCAGGATGGGGGGCCAGCCCATCACAGCTCACACTCACACACCATTCACTCACACATGCACACCTACGGGCAATTCAGCAACTCCAATTAGCCTCAGCATGTTTTTGGACTGTGGGGGGAAACCGGAGTACCCGGAGGAAACCCCACGACGACACGGGGAGAACATGCAAACTCCACACCCATGTGACCCAGGCAGAGACTCGAACCCGGGTCCCAGAGGTGTGAGGCAACAGTGCTAACCACTGCACCACCATGCCGCCCCCTGTATGCTATTTCATTCTATAAAAAGAAACTTACTGTACTGTACAATAAAGTATTTCACCACTGCTTCTTCCTCAGCTCCCACTGTTTGCTAGCACATGCATCTTTTGATTTCTTAGTGCAATCTGTGCTTTATTTTTTTTTTGTGAAATGTAAGTGCAGTATCTGTTTATTAAGTGCTGTGGTTTAATATGTACATTATTATTTCAGTACTGTGTATACTGTCCTTAATGTCTTGCCTCTCTCGTATAACTTGAGATACGCCCAAATTGACTTGCAACAAGTGGTCCTGGTTCCAAATGCGGAAGGCGATGGATACCTGTATTTTATATGCTGTAGTGTGCTGGGTGTCAGACATTGCAATGCACCTTGCTTTGATCTTGACCTGTTAGATCAGAGGGAGGTAATCTTATCCAGAAAGGGCCACTGTGTATGATGGTTTTCACTGCAACTCTCTGAACAGCGAACCTAACAGTTATCCCAATACCTTGATCTTGCTAGCATATTTAAATGTGTACCTATTCAGGAATAGAGTGGTGAAGGCATTCAGAGGAGGACTGATGATTATCAGAGGGAACAAAGGGGCTGGGTACTTGTCAGTATCCAGTAGAACCACCAGACTCCTACACTGAATGGTTCTGGATGTGGCACAGACGTTAATCCCTCTGTATTAGGGGATCCGTCTCCAGTTTGTACTCTTCTAGTTAATAGGTAGATTATCAGGCAGTTTTTCACCCTAGTCCAGTACTCATTGACAGCCTAATACACCGTGTTTCAGTTTGTCTTGATAGTCAATACATGTCACAGGATGTACATTACTCTGATGGGCAGGCCCTCTTACATATGATGGAAATTGCAATACCTACTTTTGGCCACGAGATGGCAGCAAGAAAATAGAAAAATTATTTTCCCACGGTCTACTAGCAGCTTTTAGATGTTAATTCTTCATAAAAATAATTTGACTTGATCCAATGTATTTTTAATACAAACAATTACCACACAAAGCTGCTAGTTTCCTCCGGTTTCCCCCCACAGTCCAAAAACATGCTGAGGCTAATTGGAGTAGCTAAATTTACCGTAGGTGTGCATGTGTGAGTGAATGGTGTGTGAGTGTGAGCTGTGATGGGCTGGCCCCCCATCCTGGGTTCTTCCCTGCCTCGTGCCCATTGATTCCGGGATAGACTCCGGACCCCCTGTGACCCAGTAGGATAAGCGGTTTGGACAATGGATGGATGGAAATAGCATACAGATTAAGCACCTGTACTGTGCTATCTGCTTATAGTAGCTGTCCATTGTAGATACATCACTGTATGCATACTGTATTAAGAGCTAGATAAGGACAGTGGGTCATTATATGGCTTGCAGTCCTGCTCATTTTCCTGCACCCGTTACACTAAGTGATACACCCACTAATGTCCTCTTTCATCCACTTTCAGGCATCTCTTGATCAGTGTATATTACTTACTATGGACCTTGGACATACATGCGATTGGACACACACACACACACACACACACTTACACTAATTACCTAATCAACCATCTGTGCAAGCAAGTAAACATGTACCATCTATATAAGTATTGTACATAGCATAGAGAGTGTCCAATCTATATTAAAGGTGACTCGAAAGAAGTCAGACTTTAGTAAAGACTGTAAATTTCTCAGCCATAACATAAGCCGTAAATAATTACCAAATGAGTCATCCCCTTTCGGAAACATTTATTGATATTCTTTCATAACACACAGACATGAGTTTTTTTTCAACTGTCAGCATCCGATCCAAACGGGATTCCCATTTCCTTTCTGTGGGATCCAACAGAACACGGGCTGACCATCAGTCAACATGTCTTCAACCATGCAGGACAGGACCCAGTCCAGGCCAAACCTCACGGTGCTGGTGTTAATAAAAAAAATGTAAGGAACATGCAGCTGCAGCTCACACACAAACACAGTCCACAGCATCCAGAAAAAGGTCAGGCCTTTTTCTTCTTTAGCTGACTCCGCCCAGACCTCGCCCCCTTTCTGGGCGCCTCGCACTATGCCTTTGAACTGGCCCTGCAGCTTGGCCCGTTTCCTGTTTCCCAATGCAAGTCATAAGATTCACCCGTAAATGATATTTTGAATCGGAACGATATTTATTACTATTGTTTAGATTAAATATATAACGGTTTAATGATTGAATATAACTTGATATTGTTGTTTGTGTTGTTTAGTTTGAGGTTCTAGTTTCTGTCTTTATCCGCTTTCGTTTCAGTAGGCAGCTGGTTCATCCCAGGCTCAGGGTCTCTCTGCTCTTCATCAAACCCACACCCCCAGTTTGGGAGCACCCTCTCCCTCTCCTCCCCCCACGGCTGTGACTGTTACTCCTCCTTGAGGAGTAACTGCTCCGCCCCCTATCCCAGCCCCTATACCCACAGGAGTGCATCACCCAGTGAGCCGCCGCCCTGCCTGTCCCCTCACACAAGCACACACTGAAATCATGGTCCTAAGCTCTCTGTGTGGGTCACCACGATAGTACAGCACACCGACGATTACCCTCTGACTGAATCAGAATCAGCTTTATTTGGCCAAGTATGTTCACACATATTGGGAATAGTTAGACATTTAATCAAAATAATTAAGACAAGACATAAACATACAGTTCTGTTGATATGCGACGCATATAACCTCTGCATTCACAGCACTGCTTCAGTTATCGAAGAGCAAATTTCCAAAACTCACTCAGTCCGATAACCTAAAGTAATAAGTCATAATCCTCTTCATACGTTGCAGTAATGGGAATGAAATCTCACTCAGTGTTTATGTAATGGAGCAATGGAATTTCGTGAAATTTCCAAAAGTCCACAGAAATATTTAGAAAAACATTCCTGCAGACTGAGTTTTTGATATTTGCTTTTCAATTAACACAATTTTCTTCAGTCTGAGGTTTAACAGAATTCAGCCATATGCTGTTCAAAAAAAACTACACAGAACAAAAACAGAATGGACTTTACATCTGTCTGAAAGGAAAGTTGACACAGGCTGCAGCAGTGAACAAATCAATCAATGTATTAAAGTTAGGCATTAAGTAACTGGAGGCAGTATATACATAACAT
Source organism: Brienomyrus brachyistius (assembly GCF_023856365.1). Lineage (NCBI taxonomy): Eukaryota > Metazoa > Chordata > Actinopteri > Osteoglossiformes > Mormyridae > Brienomyrus > Brienomyrus brachyistius. Next base: position 15,151 of record NW_026042798.1, read on the forward strand.
GATAACATGCCTTTTCTGTATTGACCATATTAAGGACGCTGTAACACTGCCCACCACATACCTGCTTCATTTATTGTTTTATACTTGCAGCTGCTTATTCAGACAGCTCGTCTACCTGTCTGTCCATGTTGCCCTCCCATGACAACTGGTCCAGCCTACAGGTGCCGTCCCATTCCGGCATGTTACCCATGAGTCATAGCGGCACCTCCGGGAGCAGCTCCAGGTGAGCCCGTGCCTCCCCTCCCCCACCTGTCCCCATGCTGAGTCTCGGGCCCCCGTCTTCCCTCTTGTTCTCGCCTATACCCACATCCTGGCCTGTGTCTGCATCGTCTCACCTCGTTAACAGGACTTTCGCCTTCTTCTGTCCTGATCCATTCAGGCCCATCATTCTGGGACATGCTTTGATTTATTTCGCCATAGTTACTCTTTGTTTTCCTTTGTACTTTGCACTCTACAAGTAAAATGAATAAAAAATAGGCATTATTTTGATATTGTTTTAGTACAGTGACACTAGTATATTTGTTGTTGTTTCCAGGCAACACTGCATGCTGATTTAACGTCTTTCCTTAATCTCCACCCCATTGCTCACACACAGCCAGTATCCCAGTTTGTGGTCAATGAGCTCCTCCTCACTCACCCCAGTCTCCTAGTCCAGTGGAATGTCCAACAGCTTGGGCTCTCAGTTCCTGCGTGTCATGCCCGGCTCGTCCGCTCCTCCTGTGTGCCACGCCCCCTGATTACCCACGTGTTTTCTCCCGATTTGTACCCAGCTGTATCTAGTTAATTTGCTCAGTCCTGTGTATTTCAGTCCGTGTCTTACCTGAGTCCAGTGTCTGTCATTGATGTTTGTATGCGTGAGATGTTTCCCCGTCCGCGCTTCCTAATTAAACTCCCGTTTTTGCCTGTCCGCTTGCTCCTTGCACGCCTTGCCCGCACGATCGCCTGCCTGCTTGTACCCGATCGTGACACTGCGCAGCTCTACAACTCATTACCCAGGGCTCTCGCACCCGGCCACAGTGCCCCTCTCAGGCTCCCCGCTGTATGACAGCACTGCCCCATCGGAAGTTCATGAAGCCTCACAGTACGACGCCTCTCCCCACGCGCGCTTAGCCACCACCGGGACTCCCATCACTCCTCCTTCCCTGTAGGGCGGCGCACTTCCATTATTATTACAGTTTCTACTGTCACTCTGTTGCTTTTCCTGGTGCTGGACTTTTGACAGATAAATACATTATTTGTTGCATTCAGTGACAAAAGATTGGTCTGTTTAACACCCTCAGTCTCCACCCTATGAGCCCCTTGTTGGCGGCAGAATCAGGAAGATGTCGGAGAAAGCAGAGGTAAAGTGAATAGTCACCTCGACAATAATGTGGAAACCGCTAATGGTGATCATGCCTGTGTGGGTGAAATGGATCACCACAGTATAAGCGGATGATGATTATAGACGATTTTTCCCTTTTTCTTTATGTCTGTTTACCATCTAATAGGCATTTTTTTTCTTTGGGATGCGTCTAGGTCAGATACGACCAAAATATTTTTCTCATTTCAGAAGTGAAAAAAAATATTGCTCTCAGATTCTGTTCAGTTGTAGTTTTTTAAAATAATGTACCTTGATTTGTGTTTGTTTAAAATGCCATTACCTGTTGCTTACTGGGCCGCTGAAAATGTCTGGCCCAGCTAAATTTCTTGGTTTAAAAATCTGGCCCAACTACTTTCCAGACCTGGACTAGCCCTACTGAATCATACACTAATGTTATTCTGTTATGTGGGCTGTTGTGATAGGGAGATTTGCTGGATGCTGCACGACGGGTGGTGTCCCTGCTGCAGAATGCCCTGTCTGAAGCAGCACCTAGAGACAGTGAGGGTTGTTGTCATCACCTTAATATTGTATATACGCAATCTGTTATTTCTTAACTAATATAATTGTAAGGTATTCTTCTAATATATTGTGCACAGCCAACAAAAAAGAGAAAAATGCAAAACCAAAGGAAGGCTTTCTTTTCTCTTAAAAGTCTTTTTTCTAAACCAACTGAGAGTCAGTTAGAGGGGTGTTCATTATCAGTATTGTTGCTGGCATTTCTGAAAATGTGCCAATTTTAGTCAAGTGGCTACTTTTCAAATGCAGTCCCTGGCCAAGATGAAGAAAGTTCATGAAGACTACATGATAATATTAAGCACTGACATAACAAACAACATTTTTTACATGCAAAATATACAGGAAATATACACTGCAACAGGCTAGGATAGACAAATAACCAAATACACTTGCAAGCCTGACCACTTTAGACCCCAGATTAGAAAATTGGTGAATGAGCATATATTTTTTCCAAGTTTTGTTTTGCTTTCAAGTTCTCACAAATAAAAAAAAAAAAAGATTTTCCCACTATAGCCAGATCCAGTTTCTGTGGGGGGCGGGGGGGGGGGGTGACAATTTGTAGTAATAACTATTTCCTGCTGAAAACCACTGGTAAACTATCCACATGTCTCTGAATATCTGTGAGTCCCGAGACCTCCATGACAGATAGATATAAGTTGCTAGTGTTGATCGGCAGGAAATCTTCTCCAAAGCCCCACCACCACCTCACACCAATCCACCCAGGGTTTACTCCAAATAAATTTGCTGGTAATACAAACCGGATCAACTTGTGGTTTGTGTCCACGTGTACTAGAGACAAAGGCCCTGGTACATTCTGCGTACAACACAGCCAAGACTTGACAACCTTTATATGATGCGCATGGAATCAACCCTATGCATGGAGGCTGCAACTCTTCTCCACCGAACCCTGTAGCCCATTGACTGCAGCCTGCATTGACTATCCTGTAGCCTGCATTTGGTAGATCATTCTTGACAGAAGAAACCAAATTGTCAAGTTCCCTAACACAGAGCTCATACTCTTTTATTCTTCTTAAGATTGTTCTTCTTGAAACACCCATCAGTGTGGCTATGCAAGGCACAGGAAGTTGAGTATGGAGCATTTCTTTCAAACATTGTTCTTCAATCAAAATCTTGGGTCGTCTATTGGTGGCAGCGACTTCCTGTGTGACACATGGGGCTGGACGTTCCAGATGTGCCCTCACAAGGTCAAAGAGCTCTTGCAAAGCCAGGGTGATAGCAGGAGGTACTTCAATGTGATTAGACAGGGCCTGCAGAAGATACAGCTCCTGATGACAAAGGAACTCCAGGTAATCCAAATTTAGTGGAGTCGCGCTGAATCCTATTTCTATTTTATGCAGAAGACTTTCGAGAAGGTGGTATCTGAGCTGTTCACAGAACAAATTATAGTTAATGAGGTGTCAAGATCTTGTCTCTGATCCACACACTAGGCCTACCATTCAAAAGTTTTAATTATGAAAATGAAATGTTTTTGTTTTGTGAGGTGCTTGTTCATGTATGATGATGTAGTGGCTGCTCTGTTTGACCGTGGTAAACCTTTTCACAAACAATATAAGTGAAGAAGTATGACATTAGATCTAAGGACCAGAGTATAATAAAGTTAAATAAAATCCATCAAAAACACTTACTCAGTGGAGATTCCAATGTAGTAGGCAGACAACTTTATGGCTTTAATAATGAGTGTATTTAGCAGCTACAAGGACAAAAGATATTATAAACCTCTCCATTTTAATGCTAATTTAATAAACATTAACAGATAGCACTTAAGGTGGTTTCGCCTATAGTCTGCTAACACTAACCCGAGAACTAATATCTGAGGAGCGTTCTTCCCAGGATTTGAATTTATTAAATTGGCTTTGTGATGTTGTATTAAGAAATTTTATTCACAATGCAATTTACCGTACATTGGCCCATTCTTTTATATACGGTAAGACGAAGCGGGAAATTCGAGCGAGCGAGTGCTGTGCAGACGCGAGCGCGTAGAGGGGATGGGTTTTCAGCACTCGAGCACACGCACGCGCGTGGTTCGACTTTTGGCCCTAATTTAACGGCGAGCGAGTGAGTGAGTGCTGTGCAATCGCGAGCGCGTAGAGAGCATGGATTTTCTGTTTTTATGCGCACGACTTTTGGCACTAATTTAACGCCATAGAAATGTGTGTTTAAAAGGGGAGGAGATCGGGTTGCAGCGCTGGTGTGAGCGGTTTCTCCGGGCAGTTCGCTCGAGGCTAACGTGGCTTTGGGAACGTGGTGTACCCGTCACCCATGCCAGGGAAGAAATCAAAACCGAAATGCTAGGAATATGGACTTCATCTTACGTCAAGCGTTTTCCCCTCCATTGACGCCCATAAAGAAAAGGCTTAAAGTCCATATTCCTAGCATTTCGGTTTTGATTTCTTGTCAGGTAAGTCTTTATGGCCAGATACATTCGCGAGAAATTTGGTGATTTGTGGTGACTGTTTTAATACATTAAGTTGCGTTACGCATTTTCACATTAAGCGTTTTAGAATGTCCCGTGGCAGGTATCCCCTTCTATTGCCCTAGGGAGGGTTGTAACCCTCGTCTGTATATTAATAAAGAATAATCCTTCTATTCCTGTCTCATGTATCTGGACCTCCCCAGCAATTTAACGAAATTTGGTGGCAGCGGTTACAAGTGAACCCGTTTAAGTTTAGCGCTCATACTTCCGTCCATATGTTTAAGACCCACCTTGGCTGACTTAGCTGACATGTCCTGATTTCATAATCTTCAAATTTGTAATCTTTTCTCCTTCATCTAACTCCATGTTTTTAACTTCTTGTCATTTTCTTGCCGTTTGACTCATAGAAAATTATCAGACTTAAATGACACGTCAGCCTGTGCAGACAGCGATTTCAATGTTTTAATAAATTGGCCAGCAGGTGGGGGCAGTGCTCAATTTCATTAATGCCATTCAGAAAACTTTCAGGCTTTATGTCTTAATGAACAGCCTAGAAAAGGACAAAGCATTATATTACTGATGCATACAGCAGATCCCCAACTCAGGCTGTGTTGCATATTCTTAACAGTGCTACAGTATGTTCACACAGCCAGTACAAACAAACTTGCAAGATCTAGACCAGGGGTCACCAACCTTTTTAAAACGGAGAGCTACTTCACGGGTACTGAGCCATACGAAGTTTGATATCAGTTTTAAACGCCCTCCTAAACATGTCTAAACTTCATGCATGATAAACATGTTTTAAATGCTTTTTTATATTCAATTTCAAATCTATATAAATGCAAATGTGATAGATTAGAAACAGGACAAAATAAAATTTTAGATGATGTTCGCTGGTGAGTTGTGCTATTTTATAGAACAGGTCCACGGGCAACTCATGTGGTCATTGGGGGCATCCTTGGGGCACCATGTTGGTGACCCCTTATCTAGACCTACCACATCAGGTAGGAAGGTGCCTATTTCTACCAACTATTCAGACCATCAGACCCAAACCATACATTCAGTCATGCACAGGCACTCCACCAGAGGGCTCTACATTCTGTCCTACATCTGCTCACCTGTTAGACCCACACTCAGTCTCCATCCTGATTTCTACCTACTACTCGGACTATCTCACCAAAACCAGTCCTGTGGCCTGTTCTATGAAGCGGGGTTACTGGCTTATTGGGGAAACTTGTCGGATTTCTTGATCGGGACCTTCAACTGCTCTGCCATAGAGAGCATCCTAACATGCTGCCTTACGGTCTGGTATGCGGGCTGCTGGTGGCCTCCTACCGCTCTGCCATAGAGAGCATCCTAACATATCCTAACATACGGCCTTACGGTGTGGTATTCGGGCTGCTGGTGGCCTCTATGACTTTTTTTGTAGACAGTCCATCTGTGTGGTGCTGTTTGCACGAATTGTTTTGGGAAATGCACTTACAGTTTTGCAGATGTTAAGGGTGATTCCAGAAATGCATCAAAGCAACTGAGGAACTGCAATGTCACTGTACAGTTACTTATAATGGGCGCCAATGTAATGTGTAGAGTGGCAAATAAACTGATTCACCATTTACTCTCATGTACATCACTTAAAATGCTTGTTTTAAATGCAAATGTGTGAATGTAAATCTAAGCAGTAAAGCTACAATTTACATTCTGTTTGCATGGTGGAAAGAACATTTAATCTGCCTTTTAAGTGTGATTAGAATATCTAATGCCTGTGTGCTTGTAATAAGATGGTCGCTGGTTCAAACCCAGCCACAGCACATCTCTGCGTCCTTGAGCGAGGCCCTTAACCCCCAGCTCACTGGGCATCACTATGGGTGGCTGCCCTTCGCAGACAACTTACTCTGTTTACTCTAAAAAAAAGAGAGCAAGTTGAGAGAGAAGTTAAGACAATTTCTCCACAGGGACCAATAAAGTATCAATTATTATTACTGTATGAGAGACTGTCTAATATCAGATAGATAACAGACTCATACTGTGCTGAGCTTGTCTGAGAGAGATGATTAGCAAATGCTCTCCCACAGTATCTCAGCACTCTGTACAAAGAACTTTATATGCTCAGTATCTGCTCCTGTTTATCTAATTGTTCTCATTTTAACTGGATGTTAAGGAGTAAATTAATAAACGTCATGTAAGTGCACATTAAAATGCTTTTTCACTGTTACTTAAGTTCCCATGTGAACAGCCAATCAGATCAGCCTGATGTGTGTCTCTCTGTTTCCTCTCTGTTTCCTGCCCTTTCATCCCGACCACGACCATGATCTCTCACTTAGCAGCAGAGCAGTTTATTCTAAACAGTGGAAGCACAAAAATGTTCAGACTCTTTGGTCTTCTCATTTTCATTAGTAAGGCCCTATAATATAAATTATTTTGGGATTTTAATATTTTCATTTATCTGTATGATGTGATCAGTGGAATTTGGCCATTTAATCTGCATCATAGTTAATAGTTATTTAGATTACTATTATATGTCTTATTTGATTATGATTTTTTTTGTTTTTCTGTTTTTGCAGACACTGCACTGACTACAGATGTTGTTCAGCCCAGTCACCTGATGAGGGTTCAGCTTGGAGACAGTGTGACCCTGACATGCTTCTGTCAAGGAGAAACAACTTTTGTTACTTTGTTTAAGCAAGCTGTTGGTCGGAAGCCCCAGCCCATGGCGAAAGCACTTCTCTACGTACCTGGTGAATTTTACAAGGAATATAAAAGCATAAAACGTTACTCCTTACTGAATGCAGAGGGGAGTTTTAACCTCACTATTTCTAACGTGGAGCCGTCAGATTCTGCAGTGTATTATTGTGCTGCTGTGTTTCTTCATGAGGTCACCTTCGGGAATGGAACCTTTGTCATAATCACAGGTAAATGAGATTCCAACTATTTTCATATTTGCTTTATTATAATGTCAGTAAGATTATTGTCACGCTCGATCGCGGGCAGAGCGGCGATCGTGCGGGCGAGCAGGGAAGCAGGAAGCAGGCAGGCAGGATTCGGGACGAAACAAGGGGTTTAATAGAGGAACGGGGAGCAGGAGACATGGAACGCCAACTAACATCAATGACAGACCAAGCAAACAGGGGAGACCAGGACTTAAATACACCAGACTGAATGACAGCAAACGGAAACAGCTGGGTACAATTCGGGAAACACACGTGGGTAATCAGGGGGCGTGGCACACACGAGGAGCGGACGAGCCGGGCATGACAGAACCCCCCCCCAAAGGCGCGCTACTCCGGGCGCGCCAAGGAAGGGGGCGACGGACGGGACGAGGCAAAACAGGACCTGAAAAACAAGAACAGAATCAACGCAGGACAGGGAACAGGACCGAGGCACAAAACAGAGCGAGGGACAAGACAAAAGACAAAACCTGACAGAGGGTCGGGAAGGCAGACAGGCAAACCAGGAAGGGAGACACAGAAGGAACGGGCGGAACAAAGGGGCCAGGAGTGCAAGGCGGGTACACCGGGGCACAAGGAACAGAGACGGGCGGAACGAAAGGGCGAGCAGAAAACAGAGGGGCAGAGACAGGCGGGACAAAGGCAGGGGCGTAGGGAGACAAGGAGGGGGAACTAGGGGAAGCCCGAGGGAGCCCCAGCGGGCGACAGGAGGCAGCCGGAGGGGCCGCAGGCGGCCGGGAGGCCGGAGCCGGAGGGGACCCCGGAGGGGCCGAGGAGACAGGGCGAGGGACCCGCGGAGGGGCCAGGGAGGGAGCAGGAGGGAGCACCAGGGAAGGGGACGAGGGAGCTGGAAGGGGCCAGGGCGAAGGTCCGGAGGAGGGGGGAGCCGCAGCAGGCGGCGACGTCCGGAGGAGGGCCGGAGGTAGGGGCCCCGCAGGCAACCGAGGAGCCGCCGTCGGGGAACCCCCAAGCGACCGACCAGGCACCGGAGGGGGGAGCGAGGCAGGGCGACGAGGCATCGGAGAGGGACCCGCAGGCGACAGCCGACCCGGAGGGCCAGGACCCGCAGGCGCCAACCGAGCCCCAGCGCAGGCGAGGCAGGGCGAGCCAGGGGGCAGGGCGGGCGGGACCCCAGCCCTGCGTCTGTGTCCCCTCCCTTTACGGGACACAGACATGATGACCCCCGGTCGGGGTCGAGTTCGCCGGGACGAGGGAGAAAAAGTCACTGGGGGAGAAGGGACAGGAGCTGGAGCTGCAGCAGGCGGAGGGGGCGCCTCTGCAGGAACTGGAGGTGGCTGCAGTGGGGGCGCCGGCCCGGGAGCTGCAGCAGGCGGCTGCAGAGGGGGCGCCTGCCCGGGAGCTGCAGCAGGCGGCTGCAGAGGGGGCGCCTGCCCGGGAGCTGCAGCAGGCGGCTGCAGAGGGGGCGCCTCTGTAGGAACTGGAGCGCGGTCAGGAACTAGAGCGCGGTCAGGAACAGGAGGTGGCTGCAGTGGGGGCGCCGGCCCGGGAGCTGCAGCAGGCGGCTGCAGAGGGGGCGCCTGCCCGGGAGCTGCAGCAGGCGGCTGCAGAGGGGGCGCCTCTGCAGGAACTGGAGCGCGGTCAGGAACTGGAGCGCGGTCAGGAACTGGAGCGCGGTCAGGAACTGGAGCTGCAGCAGGCGGCTGCAGAGGGGGCGCCTCTGCAGGAACAGGAGCGCGGTCAGGAACAGGAGCACTGACGGGAGCTGCAGCAGGCGGCTGCAGAGGGGGCGCCGGCCCGGGAGCTGCAGCAGGCGGCTGCAGAGGGGGCGCCGGCCCGGGAGCTGCAGCAGGCGGCTGCAGAGGGGGCGCCTCTGCAGGAACAGGAGCGCGGTCAGGAACAGGAGCGCGGTCAGGAACTGGAGCGCGGTCAGGAACTGGAGCGCGGTCAGGAACTGGAGGTGGCTGCAGTGGGGGCGCCGGCCCGGGAGCTGCAGCCGGCGACTGCAGTGGGGGCGCCTGCCCGGGAGCTGCAGCACGGTCAGGAACTGGAGGTGGCTGCAGTGGGGGCGCCGGCCCGGGAGCTGCAGCAGGCGGCTGCAGTGGGGGCGCCTGCCCTGGAGCTGCAGGTGGCTGCAGTGGGGGCGCCTGCCCTGGAGCTGCAGGTGGCTGCAGTGGGGGCGCCTGCCCTGGAGCTGCAGCAGGTGGCTGCAGTGGGGGCGCCTGCCCTGGAGCTGCAGCAGGTGGCTGCAGTGGGGGCGCCTGCCCGGGAGCTGCAGCAGGCGGCTGCAGAGGGGGTGCCTCTGCAGGAACTGGAGCACGGTCAGGAACAGGAGCACGGTCAGGAACAGGATCTGGCTGCAGTGGGGGCGCCTGCCCGGGAGCTGCAGCAGGTGGCTGCAGTGGGGGCGCCTGCCCGGGAGCTGCAGCAGGCGGCTGCAGAGGGGGCGCCTGCCCGGGAGCTGCAGCAGGCGGCTGCAGAGGGGGCGCCTCTGCAGGAACTGGAGCTGGCTGCAGTGGGGGCGCCTGCCCAGGAGCTGCAGCAGGCGGCTGCAGAGGGGGCGCCGGCCCGGGAGCTGCAGCAGGCGGAGGGAGCGCCGGGACAGGAACAGGAGCGCGGTCAGGAACAGGAGCTGGCTGCAGTGGGGGCGCCTGCCCGGGAGCTGCAGCAGGTGGCTGCAGTGGGGGCGCCTGCCCGGGAGCTGCAGCAGGCGGCTGCAGAGGGGGCGCCTCTGCAGGAACAGGAGCGCGGTCAGGAACAGGAGCGCGGTCAGGAACAGGAGCGCGGTCAGGAACAGGAGCTGGCTGCAGTGGGGGCACCTGCCCGGGAGCTGCAGCTGGTGGCTGCAGTGGGGGCGCCTGCCCGGGAGCTGCAGCAGGCGGCTGCAGAGGGGGCGCCTCTGCAGGAACTGGAGCGCGGTCAGGAACTGGAGCGCGGTCAGGAACTGGAGCGCGGTCAGGAACTGGAGCTGGCTGCAGAGAGGGCGCCGGCCCGGGAGCTGCAGCAGGCGGCTGCAGAGGGGGCGCCGGCCCGGGAGCTGCAGCAGGCGGCTGCAGAGGGGGCGCCGGCCCGGGAGCTGCAGCAGGCGGCTGCAGAGGGGGCGCCTCTGCAGGAACTGCAGGTGGCTGCAGTGGGGGCGCCTGCCCTGGAGCTGCAGCAGGCTGCAGTGGGGGCGCCTGCCCTGGAGCTGCAGCAGGCTGCAGTGGGGGCGCCTGCCCTGGAGCTGCAGCAGGCTGCAGTGGGGGCGCCTGCCCTGGAGCTGCAGCAGGCTGCAGTGGGGGCGCCTGCCCTGGAGCTGCAGCAGGCGAAGGGGGCAGCGAAGGCGGCTGCGCAGGCGGTGGCTGCACGGGAACGGGGTCCGCCGGCAGCGGCGGCCGCACGGGAGCGGGGTCCGCCGGCAGCGGTGGCCGCACGGGAGCGGGGTCCGCCGGCAGCGGCGGCCGCACGGGAGCGGGGTCCGCCGGCAGCAACGGAGGGAGGTCCTCTGTACCGGCGATCGCCGGTTTCCTTCTCCTTCGTTGGCGCCTAGCGGTGGCGGGAGGCGGCGCAACGTCCGTAAAAACGGACGGCGGAAGAAAGGCCTCCGGCTCCGGGTAAGGGTAGAGAAAGGGCTCCTCGTCCTCGTCCTCACTGGAGAACCAGTACTTCCACACGGGATCGGGGTCGCGTGTGGTCAGCCTCCGGGCTGGAGGTAGGGCGGGTACTTCCCTCTCGTCCCCTGTCGGGAGCCAAAGCCTGGAGAGCGAGCAGGCGCCGAGACGGATCGTCTCCTGCGGGACTCCCCTCCTCCCTCTCCGCTTCTTTTTGAGGTCTGTCATTCTGTCACGATCGGGTACGGGTGAAGCGGCGATCGTGCAGGCAAGCAGGCAAGCAGGAAGCAGGAAGCAGGAAGCAGGAAGCAGGAATACGGGGCAAACGGGAGTTTAATACGAGGACAGGGACCGGGAAACAGCTCACGCTTACGAACATCAATGACAGACCAAGCAAACAGGGGAGACCAGGACTTAAATACACCAGACTGAATGACAGCAAACGGAAACAGCTGGGTACAATTCGGGAAACACACGTGGGTAATCAGGGGGCGTGGCACACACGAGGAGCGGACGAGCCGGGCATGACAATTATTCCCTGCAAAATAATTTTGACAGTTTAGTTGTTTGTCAATATAAAATTAGCAAAGATACCTTATTGTCTGCTTTGTTCCATAAATGTTTTTCTAAACATCAAACAAAAATCATTCATTATTATTATTATTATTATTATTATTATACAATTTGTTGCATTTTGCTTGCTGTCAGCCAAAAGCCTAACCTTCTCTTTATACAGATGTTAATGTTACACATTGCAGCCTCTTTAAAACAAATAACATAAAAAAATGTTTGAGTTGTTATATACAGTATAGGACTGTGCAAAAATCTTAAGCAACAAAAGAAAATTATTTTTGACGTTATTTATCTGAGCAGTCAGTGTGTATTCACTCTGAAAAAAAAAATGCATGATTTAACATATGAACTAGGGATGTGCACCATTCAGAACTGATTTGAGAATGAAATTCTCAAATACGTATCCTAAAATTCAGGATTTTGAATACATATATGAACTTGAATTTCAGTTCATTTTGTTAATCTGAATTACATTTGAATTGTGGTTGAAAACAGGTTGTGGCATTGAAATTTATATTTGAATTTAAAGAAGAAGAACGAAAAAGGGTTTGGATTCAAATTCAAGTTCATATACGTACTGTAGGTGTAGCTTTTAACTAAAATATGAACTTTAATTTAAATATGAATTATACATAAACACATTAACATTGTTATACATCATTGTTATAAAAATGTCGTTTTGTAAAGAATGAAATAATGCAACATTTGAAGTGTCACCTAAAATAATAATTATACTGTCATTTTGTGCACCATGGTGGATCTGCTCATAGGAAGAGCTGAGTGTCTCTCCTTAAAAGTCAGTGTTGGCTGCAGTGACGGCAGTTTCTAACCTAAGAAACGTCCCAAACACTTTTCCTGCATCAAAAGTCAAACTAGTCCCTATTCCTGCCATGAAAGGTTCACATAATGTCACCGATACCTGAACCAACCATGTTTATCAGAGGATGCCAACCCTTTGGCTGCAGCTTTCTCTGCACACGCTGAGAGAGTCTTCAGTGTAGCAGGAAAAGATTTCAGGCCAGAAGATTGCAAATTAAATCATGAAACCTTTGAAGATATTATGCTGAATAAATGTAATAATAATGAAAAATTAGCAATGTGTATTGGAATAAAGCATAATTGTATTTGCCATGACGTTTTGCTTTTCGCTGTAGTGCTATGGTTGAACGGAAAAACTTACTTTTGTGTGCATAAGAAAATAAATAGGAGGAACTACGAAACCAAGTAATTCCTTTTACTATGTATACTTTTTCTTTAATGTTAAAAGATAGACAAACTAGTAATGGGCAAACAGCTCTTCGGCTCTTGAATTAAATTATGCAGGTACTACAGCAAAATGCTCAAAAATACCAAAACACATCAAGAGCTAAATATGCAAAAACAATAAATACCTTCCTGTGGAAAAGGGGCAACATAAACCAAATGTAAAGTCACGAAAATCATGAAAATATAAAGTACACTTTACACACTTCATTTCTTTGAATTGAAATTAATTATATTCATCTACCTTCATACATTAATACAAGACATTATATGATTATAATGTTTGTTATTATCATATAATTTTTATTTAGGTATTATGTAGGTGCAGTTAATGTATAGTGTTACCTGATATATACTAATAAGCAGTAATACAATAAAAAGAGAGAAGAATGTCAGCTGTTCTCCAAGAAGTTACTGATTTCTTGGATGGCTAGAAGAACATCGATTCAGTTCCCAAAAATCTGTAAGAACAATTTTTGAGGATCTGTATTTTCCATTGTTATTCTCAAAGGGCTGTCATCATGACTATTTTGCTTTTCAGGTAAAGACTCCAACAGCAGGACTGTGGTACAGCAGCCTGTGTCTGACACATTGCAGCCAGGAGACTCTGTGAGCCTGCAGTGTACGATAGAGACTGGGAGCTGTGCAGGAGAACACAGTGTTTACTGGTTCAGACATGGATCAGGAGAATCCCTTCCTGGAGTCATTTACAGCCATGGAAACAGCAGTGATGAGTGTGAGAAGAGCCCTGAGGCTGGATCTCCTACACGGAGCTGCGTCTACAGCCTCCCCAAGGGGAACCTCAGCCTCTCCGATGCTGGGACTTACTACTGCGCTGTGGCCATGTGTGGGGAGATGCTGTTTGGGAACGGCACATAGCTGGATATAGATGGTAACACCCAGTGTGGGGAGATGCTGTTTGGGAACGGCACACAGCTGGATATAGATGGTAGCACCCAGTGTGGAGAGTATATCTGCTTCAAAGTTTTATTTAGCTTATTCTGCTATTAAGACATTTATTTCTTTTTTTAATGTAATGAATTTTCTAATTTAAGTGCTTAAATTAAATTACACAGATGTTAATTTAATAATTATCCATCCATCCATCCATTTTCCAAACCGCTTATCCTATTGGGTCGCGGGGGGTCCGGAGCCTAATTTAATAATTATTTCAAATATTAATATCCATCCATCCATCCATTTTCCAAACCGCTTATCCTATTGGGTCGCGGGGGGTCCGGAGCCTAATTTAATAATTATTTCAAATATTAATATAAATTGTTAAAATGCAAAATACTAGAAGTTCATGTTAAAAATGGACTATTTACAAAACAACTGCTGTAATGTGTTATCGATTTGATCTTTAACTAATGTAATGTAAGCAAATGGGAAATGTGTCTCTATATCATTATGCTGAAATCTATCTCTTTGTTACAGGCTTTCAGAAGCTGCTGGATCCTCTTCACTCTGGCTTGCTGATAGTTTTATCTTGCAGCATTATTCTGAACGTTGCTCTCATTTGTATAAGATGTAAACTGACCTGTACACACTGTGCAGGTACGCTGCCTGGCTTTATGCACTCAGAAGGACAAAATGTAGATTTTAACAAATTATAGAAATATAAAATTGTTTTATGATAGATAACATTTTCATATTAAAACCACTCTTGCAGGTAATACAGTTTTAAAATCCATTATTAAATCTCACCTTATTTATATAAACCTTTTTGTACTGTAAGATTTACATTTTTGTATTATATCTTTCATATTTTGCAAAATCTATTGAAATATACATGTTGCAATAAGTTGCATATCAATAACTTTTATTACCAAGATCTCCTTTATAGCAATTTTATTATATATGATATATGAGAACAAATGACACGTATCCAAACATGCACACTTAAATTGACAGAAGTCATTTTTACTTTCATTTTTGAGACAAAAAGGATGTTGATTGCTTGAAAATTCGGAATGTTATCTGACCACGGTATGATACCGTGCGAAATTAAATAATATATTGATGTGTTATATATTTTAAACAGATGAAAAGAACAGTGATATATCAAAAGTGGAATGGTCACGCAAGCAAGTATGTAATAAATATTTCAAATTACAAATCGTCAGTAAAACAAATGAACCTCAGACTGATTTCCATCCTGGGATCAGCATTTTAAGTGCTATTTGTGAAAATAGGTAATAGCAAACCGATTTGATCCATCCAATTCTGCCATCTTTGTCTCCACAGTGCCATGACGAGGACACACTGAATTACGCTGCCCTGAACCTTAAGAAGCCAAAACCCAGGAGACAGAAGAAAGACGGGAATAATGACACTCTGTATTCTGACCTCCGCTACAGAGATTATGAATAAAGATGCTTCTCATTCATGTCAGTCACACAGAGTGTTCAGGGTGTAGCTTTAATAATGTTCAGAGGAGGGCAGGGGAGCCAGTGCTTCTGAGACTGAATCACGGGATTTTACGGAGCACCGGTGCTGAGTTTGGTGTCAGTGTGTTTGGGGCGCATTTTTACTGGAAGTGCAAATGTTCAAGCCAGACTGGGGGCTGAGGGAGGGGGAGAGGGGAGCCACAGAGATTATTTCTTCATGGCATGGGGGGGAATAAGCGGCTTTAATGTTGTGGAAAGGCTGAGTTGCTGCAATCAGTTCTTTGATGTCACACATGCTTACTTGTCTCCCTTGTGTACCATGCTGAATGGTTTGGGGCAAACGCACAGGGACTGATCGATTATATTAAACAGATGAAAGAAACTGAATGAAAATTTCAAGTGTTCTTAAATTACGTTTTTCATTTAATTGTGTGTTCTGGATGTATTTTTGAGTATATACATGTACCTGTATATGTACCTGTATATATACCTGTGTCGTTAATAACGATGTGGATAATTAAGAAAGAGGAGTTTTGTTTCTTGCTCCCTGTCTTGTTACTTGGCTCACAAACATACACACACATAGACACACACACAAACATACACAGACACACAAACACACACACACATAGACACACACACACACAAACACACATGCACACATGCACACACACACACTGCTACGGCTCTGTAAGAACACTACCATGCTCTTTTGTGTGAGTGGGGTGGGGGGTGTTAAATAAGATGAAAATGACAATGGCTGTACTTTTGTTATGTCAGTTGTGTTTCTATAGTCATTGTATCATATTCCACAAGCTTTTTATTCTACAAGATGTACAAGCCAGTCAGTGTATTCAGTGGGGTGTTCAGGAGTCATTAGGTTCTGAAAAATGTCTTGCATTTAAAACATAATGTACTTTTGAATACTTAAGTATTTTTAGATGCAAATACTCCAGTACTTTAACTGAAGTAAAAAATTAACTGAAAAACTTTGAGTATTATTTGACGAGGAGTATCTATACTTAACTCAAGTAGTGAAGTTGTGTACTTTGTCCACCTCTGTCCAAAAGTGACATACAGCTGTAAGCTGTTTGGGTTTGTTTGTCTGCTGAGTGCTTCTCTGCAGTGCTGCAGATGTTTCCACTGGTTAGATGCAGCTCAGGAAGACTGACCCACTGACTGCACTGTGCTGGACTCACTTTGCAAAGAGTAAAAACCACACAGACAGAACAATATCTGCTTCTTGTAAGACCCTGTTTCCTCTCTACCTCACCCAGGTCACGCTTTCAAGTATTCAGCCTAAGTTATTTTATCCAAACAAGCCACCATTATTATTCATGCAGCTGGACATTTGACTGGAGCACATGATTGCTACATATCACTACTGTACATGGAACGGAATGTACAGTTTTCACAACAGAACTTTAGAAAAGCAAAATTCTCATCAGTCCACATCTCTAACCACCACACATCCTAGGGCTCCCATTTATAATGGTACATTTTTGTTTTATTCACATTCTTTTTCATCACACAGATAAACACCATCCATTAATCTTACAGCATGTATCCTGGTCAGGGTGATGGGGACGACACCACCTATATCGAGTGTGATTTAAGGCCAAGACCTTAAAAGGGAGAGTCAAGACTGAGGCTTGTTACAAGAGCAGTGGGGCACAAAACAACAAACAACATCATTATGAATGTAAAAGAAATGGATGTATATATAAATATAGGGTAATAATAGAAACAAAAAATAAGAATATATTACATACAGAGGAATATTATAGGAATATTAAAATTAACTTATACACAATCCTTAACTTATACACAATCCTATTGCATGTAACATTATTGCTCATGTGCCAGATATTAGCCTCCCAAAGGAAGCTGCCACACAGGGCATAATGCACTGGCTCAATGCAACACTGCACATCAGTGAATAAGGAGGAACAATATTGCAGATCAGCAGCAGATAGAAACTGTATCAGAAGACAGTGAACAGGGGAAAAGTTCAATGAGCAGAGTGCAGATTATAAAGCCTGACTGCTGTGGGGCCCAATGACCTGCGGTACCGTTCTGTCACACGCCGGGTGTCTGAGTCTCTTACTGAAGGAGCTGCCCTTACGGGCCTCCATAGTCTGCTGGGGGGGTGAGAGGTGTCACATAAAATTGATGACAGCCTTGTTATCAGCCTGCTCTCATCCATCTACTCTACAGTGCCAAGGGACGCTCCTCCCTGATGATGAGAGGAGTCTAAGCATGTGGACATTTGGGATAATGTGAGTTCAGAACTGGATGGTCAGCTGTACGACTTCCAGTCTGTAGGCAGACTCATCACCTTCAGTTATGATGGCAAACACAGTAGTATCACCTGCAAAATTCAGGATCTTCACTGGAGCAGCAGTGATTTGTGTAGAAATTGAAGAGAAGAGGGAGAGCACAGAGCCTGGAGGAGCTCAGTGCTGAGGGTCAGCGTGTCTGATGTGTGCTGTAAGCATACAGATGTCCTGCATTTGTGGAACATTTTGTTTGTGCTGCTGTTTATATGTGTTGTTGACGCTGCAGTCAGTAATTTTCCACTAGCAGTCTCACCTCTGCATTTTACAGGAAGACTGACCGACTGAGAGCAGGGTGTTTGTGTCTCTCTTCTCAGTGAGCGAAAACCACACAACCATCAGGTCCTCAGCTCAGGCCCACTGCTTCACTAGAAAAACCACAAAGGGTATTTTTATCTAAAAGTGGGTGAGCAAGTGAGATGTTATTGACAGCATGAATTTGTCTACTAACATTTTAAATTCAAACCTAAAAAGCAGTATGTCCAGGATGTCAGTAATTACATTTAGTCAGTATGAACAATTTGGGTGCAATAATATAGAATAATGTAGAATTTTGCATAATTCAGTTAATACCAGTAAGATACCGATCATTAACACTATAAGGTCATGTTGCTGAATCTCATTGTTAAAGTTAAATGAATCTACGCATTTTTATACACACAAGACTGTGCTTAGTTCATCTTTCAGTCAAAATCACACAGTGAGGCAAATCTGACCATCTTAATTGTTTTTGCTTGTGTGGAATGGCATCCCATGCAGGCCTGTGCTCTGTGCTTCCTGGGACAGGTCCCACCCTCTCCAGACCCCGATGAGAATTAGTAGTCGCTGGATAAAAGATTGACAAAAGATAAAAATACAAAAGTCATTCTTGCTGTCTAACCTCTGATTACTGCATGACATTTCTGATTTCTGATAACTGATAAGTAGAAAATATGTTTAGTCTCTTGCTTGGTGGTAAGAAAAAAGGAGAACCACAAAGAGCACAGTCATTTTCAAGGTTATTTCTCACTGGTCAGTGTGAAAGGCTGCGTCATTAATATAACGCCGGGCTCAGCACAGTGACTGCACCTGCGCTGCACTGTAGAACACAAGCCAGGCTGCAGACCATCAGCCCTGAAAGTTAAAACAGGACTCGTATGTGTGTCATGTGGTGTTTAATAAAAATTTACAGGACAGAACATAGTGGATTCAGTTTCCTTTGCTCTTACACTCCCAGTCCAAAGTGTGGCCACGACTGCTGTCAATGCATCTGTCTCTTTTTTCACCTTAATTTTTCACCTGTGTTATTCACCTTAATATCAAAAGGCTCCAAAGCAGTACAGTAATGCAGAACAAATATTGTAACTAACAAGGAAGTGGGGAGGTAATGGACAGAAGTGTTGGTTTTTGGTAACTCCACTCCTCTGACCTCCACTGTAATTTTAGGTTCCTTGGAACAATATTGTAAACCAGTCATCACACATCACACACATAAAGTCGACACCAACCTTAAGTTTGACACTCAGATAAGGTTAGTTGTCAAGTCAAGCTTTTTACAATTGAGGCAGTTGGCCAAAATAAAGCCAATTCTTTCTAGGCAGCACTTTGAGACAGTAATCCACTCTTTTGTCACTACTAGTTTGGACCACTGTAACGCCCTCTATGTTGGGGTTAGAGGCTCCACTATTGTTCACCTCCAGAAGGTTCAAAATGCTGCCGCACATGGAAATATGAGCATGTCTCCCCCATTTTAGCCTCACTCCACTGGCTGCCCGTACATTTTAGGATTCATTTTAAAATTCTGTTATTTGCTTTTAAAGCCCTCAGTGGTCTTGCTCCATCTGACCTCTGTGAGCTGCTTCACCCTTACACCCCCACCCGCTCTCTCAGGTCAGCTGATCAGCTGTTCCTGACGGTTCCTAAGACTCAGCGTGAGCTTAGAGGGGATCGAGCCTTTGCAGTCGCAGCTCCTAAAATGTGGAATGACTTGCCTTTTCACATTAGAGAGGAATCCCCTCTGTCCGTTTTTAAATCTCTTCTAATCTCTTCTCCTTCACCTTTGACACATTGTGAGATGTTAATTTTAATAGTAAATCTTATTTTAATCTTAGCCTTTTCTTTATTAATTAATTGATTTTTTTAAATTTTTATTAATGGCCTTTTACTCACATTGAATGTTTTGGTTTTTATTAAATTTCTTTTACTTCGTTTTTAAGTGTGTGAATGTTTTTATTTATTCCTTTGTGCAGCACTTTGGTCCATAAGGTTGTTTAAAGTGCTTTTCAAATAAAGAGCTGGATTGGATTACATTGGAAGATGGCTCAACAAATCTCTTTCACAGAATGTAAAATTCGACAGAGGGCGCAAGGTGACATTCTGTCAGGGGCCCAGAATTTTTAGCTACACCTCTGTGTTACTGTGTTTTTTTTGTTCTAGCCATCAATAACTCTGGAGTTGCTATATCGCCACCTGGTGGTGAAAAGATCAGACAAAAATATGTACACATGTTACCAACAGTTTGAAATTGAAGTGCAGAGTTAACAGGTTTAATTAATCGTCCCCACGGATGCCAGTCATGAAATTTGAGAATTGCAAATTAAAACACAGGAAAAAATCAGGAACACTACAAGATAAAATATTTAGCAAACACTCAATGTGCATCCAGGGTGACAAGGGACAACTGGAGGATGATATGACAATCTGACAGTGACATTCACAGCACTTTATATGTTGCCAAAAACAGAAAAGGGGATTAAAATCAAGAATCAGAAATCATGTATGAGGGTGGGGCTGCTTGGTGGTGCAGTGATTAGCACTGTTACCTCCCACCACTGGGACTCAGGTTCGAGTCTCCGCCTGGGTCACATGTGTGGGGAGTTTGCATGTTCTCTCTTGCTAAATTGGCCGTAGGAGTGCATGTGTGTGTGAATGGTGTGTGAATGTGCCTTGCAATGAGCTGCCCCCCCGTCCTGGGTTGTTCCCTGCCTCGTGCACAGATCCTGCCAGGATAGGCTCTGGACCCCCCGCGACCCAGTAGCATAAGCGGTTTAGACAATGGATGGATGTATGAGGGTGAGTCACAATGACGACAGCTGCTCTGTTGACTTGGTCCCAGGAGTCGTCAGCGTTGGTCTGCCGGGGCCCCCGTCCTGTCTGTGGAAGCACCCGTCTTGTTGGCTGTTCTCTCTGCCTGGGCCCCCTCTCCTGCTGCCTCACGTTTGGGTTGAAGTGGCTCCCCAGTGCTTCTGTAAAGCTCTTTGTGTATCTTAGAAAAGGGCTGTATAAATGTAACATTCATTCATTTATTCAAGGCCACGGCCAGAAGAGTGCAGTACTACACTGTCCCCCACAGCCTGAATCAGCTGGATGTTATAGGATTAAGACACTTCCTGCATTAGGCCATTTACCCTCAGTGTATTTCCATACCCTGACAGGATGGATGACAATACTATGGCCCTAATTTTCAATACACAGTTTTCACAGGAGTCTCACCCTCATCCACATTCTCTGCATTCCTTATCTCATGCTTCTTTGCCACCCGCATCTCCTCTGCCTGCTTTGTCTCATTTTCCCACAATTGAAACACCGTCCAATTTGTCTCTGTTTTAGTTCTACCACATTAGTCCCTGAGCAACCAGTCTGATCCCGTTCCTCTAATTTCAGACGCATCTGGCTTATCTGATTGGGACTGAAGCTGCTGTTACTAGGAAAACCACATTCGTCCCACTGGGGCAGGTCTGACACCGCGTCCTTCCCATATGTCTCCCATAATTGTTGTACAGAATTTCAGCTGGAGTTCTTTCCCAGAAGCAAGTAATTTCACTTTAGCACCTGTTCAGTAAAAGTCAAGTAGGTCTTTAATGTTATTTTTAACTTTACACAGTTGAGTATAGTACAGTTACAAAAGAAACTGTTTCCCTCGGACCAAGGTGCTACTTAAATTAACAGAAGACTAACACATACCAACCTAGCAACATACTGTATGGTGCATAATGAGCAAAAACTGTGCAAACATTGCAGGACAGTGCAAAAAGAGAGGACAACTGACACCAACGAGCACAAACAGCACAGTAAACCCAGTACTGAGAAGGCGCAGTTTGGTTGTCCAATGAGGTAGCAATAAAAATAAATAAAAGTAACTGTAAACATGGCGACAATAAGATAAAAAATAGTAGTTAAATAATAAAGTGTGTTAATGAGTGTATGTGTGTGTGGTATCAGATTAGTCCCTGAGAGTTCAGTAGTCTGACGGCATGGGGGATAAAGCTGTTTGAGTCTGGCTGTAAAGGCCCGAATGCTCCGGGACCTATTTCCAGAAGGCAGGAGGGTGAAACGATAATGTGAGGGGTGGGTGGGGTCATCCACAATGGTGGTGGCTTTGCGGATGCAGTGTGTGGTGTGAATATCTGTGATGGAGGGGAGAGATATGTTAGGGTTATCTTCTTCTGAAGATGCGCTGGAAACAAACCAGTCTCTGAACACAGAACAACGCAGACAGCTGTGATGACGTTTTACTTGCTGCAAGGTGTAGGGAATCCACTTGCAGAGTCTCCGCAGTTTCAGCAAAATGATGGTTTATTGAACAGCAAAAATAATACAATGTAATACAGTGTAGAGACACACCGGGTACTGAAAGGCAGCTCAGATACAAATTGAAGACAGTTCTTCACCCCCCTTTATACCCAAAAAGGCCCTCCCCACCAAGGTGTTGTGTGTAGGTGTTGTGAGTGAATTTACATATAAAGAGTGACCCCCTGGAGTGTGAGGATCCTGAGACAGGGACGGGACAGGACAGGGTGGAGACTTTTATGATCATTGTAATTCAATTCTTATCACCTTATCTTATCCTTATCACCATAGTGGTGCCAACTGGAACCCCCATTCTCTCCCTGGCTTCCCCCATGATCATAAATTCCTAACATTGTCTGCATTCAAATGATCAACCAAGAACCTTGGGACATTTTTACCACTTTTCCTTACAAAGGGAAGCCCGGTCCTGACCTCGAGGTGTCAGCCTCTCAGTCGAACTCAGCCAACTTCGAAAGAGTAACTCCCCTCGCAGTGTCTTTTATTGAGGTACACAAACAGGATATGCAACTGACATTGAACATTGTTTGTCACCATATATGGGGTGGAAATATTCAAGCGACAGTTCTTGAGACGTGTTATTGCTCAATTAAGATCAAGCTGCGGCAGGGTGTTGTTTCTAAGCGTCTAGCAAAATGATGATAAAAAAAGTACATATTTCTCTAACACGATACTCCCAATGATTTTCTCACCTGTCATCACTATCTGTTGTAGGGACTTGTGATCTGAGGCGACACAGTTCTCAAAGCAGACCGTGATGCAGCTGCTCAGGGTGCTTTCAACAGTTCCCCAATAGAGTGTGAGAATGGGAGATGGGCTTTTCTGAGCTTCCGTGGAGAGTAGAGGTGCTGCTGTGCTTTCCTTACTATGGAGCTGATGTTGAAGGACCTGGTGAGATTCTCCGCCAGATGGACAACAAGGAATCTGGTACTCTCTACGATCTCCACAGATGAGCCATCGATGTGCAGCAGAGAGTGGTCACTCTGTGTTTTGTGTTCTTCTAACGTCAACAACCATCTCTTTGGTCAACATTCAGAGACAGGTTGTTGGCTCTGCAGCAGTCCGATAGTCATCACACTTCCTCTTTGTATGCTGAGTCACCGTTTTTATTGATGAGACCCACAACAGTCTTGTCATCTGCCTGATGTTGATGATGGAATTCGAAATGTGCATTGCTGCTCAGTTGTGAGTCATCGGAGTTAACAGCAGTGGGCTGAGCATAAAGTCCTGGGTTCCTGCTACAGCGTCTGAGCAGTTGCCTTCGTCGCCCATAGCTCCTGCGCAGCCCGAGCAGCCGCCTCCGCTGCCCCCTGCGGCCCCAGAGCCCGAGCAGCCGCCGCCTGCTTTGCCCGTAGCTCCTGAGCAGCCGCCTCCGCTGCCCCCTGCGGCCCCAGAGCCCACGCCCGAGGCGCTCCCTCCGCCTCAAATGACTGTGCCCCCTGGGGCTCTTGTTCCTGGCCCCACTCCTGTCCCTGACCCAGCTCCAGACTTTCCTGCCCTAGTCCCCGAGGAGGTCCCGGACAGTCTGACCACCGTGTGTGCCACGCCCCCTGATTATCCACGTGTGCGTCCCTGATCGTACCCAGCTGTGTCCGATTATTTTCAATCAGTCCTGTCTATTTGAGTTCATGTCTTACTAGAGTTCAGTGTCCGTCATTGAAGTCCGTCTGCGTGAGATGTTTCCTGCACCCCGTGTTCCTAATAAATCCCCGTATCCTGCCTGCCTTGCCTGTTTCCTGCCCGTCCGCCGCTCCCGTTAAATGGCGATCGTGACACAAGGCACACGCACATCAAGTACCAATGCAGCAAATACAGATGAACAATTTAGGAGGAATACTAGTCAAAGGAAGGAAGAAAAGCAGCCCACCCTATCTCATGGTCACGGACACAAACATCAGGGAGTGTTATGAAGAAGACATCACACTTAACACCATTGGTTTTATGCAGTGAATTACACCAGAGAGAGTTTTTACATTCTAGCTGTGTTACGTAACATTCCTCAGCCTTCAGGTTTTTTCCACACAATGCACGACATGCAGGGGTGCCAAACAAAACAGCGGAACTGCAGTGTAGCCAATTATTTGTTTCAGTAGTTTTAAGAAAACTAGAACATAAAATGTTTGTTTTACTTAGTCCACAAAAGAGTTTTTACCTATCTTAGTGTATTTTACATCACATACACTCTCGGTCCGTTGTGGAGTCCATCCCACTGTAGTTGGAGAATGCTGCCATCAGTCGCTTGGTGTAGCACTCGCAGGATTTACCAGGCTCCTGTTTAAACTGATGCATCATGCCCCAGTCCATGCGCAGGAGGACCAGTCTCTGAAGGGCTGTCGCATGGTGAGGCCTGTTCTGCCTGGGGTCCAGCAGGTCACTGGCAATGTCCTTCAACTCACAGTGGGCTTGCGTTCATAGTGGGGTACCGCAGGGTTCGATTTTAGGACCACTATTGTTCCTAATTTACATAAATGATATGGATACCAATATATACAGTAAACTGGTGAAATTTGCAGATGACACCAAGGTGGGTGGTGTAGCAGATACTGAATTAGTGGCTCAGCAGCTACAGCGGGATCTTGATTTAATTAGTGACTGGGCCGATACCTGACAGATGAAATTTAACGTCGATAAATATAAGGTACTCCATCTAGGGAGCAGAAATATAAAGTACAGGTATTTCATGGGTGTCACTGAAATAAAGGTAGCTGATCATGAGAAAGACCTTGGTGTGTATGTTGATGCTTCCATGTCCCATTCTCGCCAGTGTGGGGAAGCAATAAAAAAGGCCAATAGGATGTTGGGGTATATCTCCAGGTGTGTGGAGTTTAAGTCAAGGGAGGTAATGCTAAGATTATACAATTCCTTGGTGAGACCTCACCTAGAATATTGTGTGCAGGTTTGGTCACCATATCTTAAAAAGGACATTGTGGCCTTAGAAAAGGTGCAGCGTAGGGCCACAAAAATGATTCCTGGTCTTAGAGGAATGTCATACGAGGAACGGTTACTTGAGCTAAATCTGTTCAGTCTCAAGCAAAGGAGATTGAGGGGGGACATGATCCAGGTATATAAGATTCTAACAGGTTTGGATGCTGTTCAACCAAATAGTTACTTCAGCATTAGTTTAAATACACGAACTCGTGGCCATAGGTGGAAATTAGCGGGAGAACATTTCAAGCTGGATTTAAGGAAGCACTTCTTTACGCAGCGTGTAGAGTATGGAATAGTCTTCCTGATAATGTAGTGCAAGCTGAATCCTTGGGTTCCTTTAAATCAGAGCTAGATAAGATTTTAACGACTCTGAGCTATTAGTTTAGTTCTCCCCAAGCGAGCTTGATGGGCCGAATGGCCTCGTCTCGTTTGTATAGTTCTTATGTTCTTATGTTCAACTCCTTCATCTACAGTGTCAGATGAGCAAACCTTATCTCCCCCTTGAGGATTTGGACATACCAACATAGGGGCAAGAATTTCTGCTACCTCGTCCTGCTGCCTGAGTGTTTCGCCACGGCACTTCTTCACCGAGAAGGAGGTAGAGTCGGGTGCTGAATGGTTATGATCCTCGTCTGCAGGGGGGAGAGGGGAAGGGGCAGGGGAACCACTGGCTACTCCTCCCTCGGTGGCATAAGGAGGAAGCTGCTGTTTGGGCAGCAATGCTTGGGCAGGAGCCACACAGTTTATTTCTGGGTATCTAATTAGCGGACACCATTAGGTCCCTTCAGGGGCTCCACAGACAAACTCATTGACAAAATAGAATTGTCACAGAAAAATTCTTTGTCACATGCTCAGTCGACATGGACTGTGTGCTATTTACATATTTTTGGCACAAACGAAATCTCATATGCATATCGATGTATCTTTCGCACAAGTGGACCTCCATCACTTTAAAGAGGGTAAACTCTGATCAGGAAATTTACGACGTCAGAATAAACGGATTTTTTAACAGAAGTAACTGACATGCCCTAATAAGGAAATGCATACAATCAGAATACAATATCTGTGGTTTTTAACAGTGGTAACAATCTGATAATGAAAGGAATCAGATCAACATTTCTATAGCATGTAACAGAGCTTGCTCCCCTCCAGAACTCATTGTTCCAGTAGTTATCTGAAATCATCTGCAGGAGCTATTCTTTTATTTGTATATTAAGCATAATTATTCATGAATATTATTGATTATGTTTATTTGTTTAATGTTTTTATTTATTCGTATTTATTGTTTATAATATAATGTTATATAGTATTGCAACACTTGAAACGAGAGGTACTTGCCTGCCTTAGTGATATTTACTATTGTCTAAGTGTATTCCCACCTGTAGGAGGCAGCAATGGTTGTTATTAAAGGTGCTGAGATTACGCGGCTCAGGGCTGAAGGTGCAAAGTGAAACAGTCATTGACCGTATTTGCCATGTGTGATGGTGTCTGCATATCGGCCCTTTTGCGCCAAACAAACCAGTTCAAAGTACTGTGTGTTAAAATATCATATGAATAAATCCTCTCAAGAACTAAACTCAATATCGTATCCTCATCATTCAACGCGTCTGACTTTTGCACCTCTTACCACAAGGCAGTGGATTACATGGGGAAATTACAAACAAGGAGAATTTAATCTGTTTTTCCTCTACATTGTCGTTATTCAGAATATTACAGACTATGAACAAAAACGGACAATGTAAGAAAATAAAAAAATGTGTATGACAGAAAGCTAGAGTATTTTTGCAATGGTGAGCACTAGCTGGTTTATGTACTAGCTCACACTCAAGAAACAGCATAAATGCTACTCATACACAGTTGGGGGGCAGGGGTCAGTCCTTGTGCCTGTAATGAGGTCACCAGTTGAAACTAACCCAGCCTCAGCACGTCTGTGGGTCCTTGAGCAAGGCCCTTAACCCCCAGCTCCCTGGGCGCCCCAACAGGTAGCTGCACTTCGCGGACAACTTACTCCACAAAGAGTAAGTTGAGGGAGACATAAAAAACACAATTTCCCCACGGGGATTAATAAAGTCCATCCATCTATGGAATATTATTTAGCACTATATAACGCAGAATATAAGAATTACGATTTTATAAAAAGTATGCCAAATATCCATGATATAATCATTACAATGTAAACATTATAATGTAATCAACACAATGGAACCAACTGAGTATGTATTTGCACCTTTTGTTAGTCTGAGTTTCTGTTAGCTACTTTGTTAGTCCTGAATCTATGAATATTCACATTTTTATCGCGTATATTTTATCACTATGTAAAAGGACAAATATATTATCAACCTTTTAGTGAGACAATGTGTAAACGGCTGAAACTACCAAGGTTTACTACTGAAGGAAGGGATTCACCTGAGTTCACCAAAAGTTCATGGCTGAGTATTTTTAAAAAACCAAGTGGAGCTGCTCGCGCCACTATTATGTTCAACCGAGAGGCCAAACGGTAAAAGAAATGACTGTCAAACTTATCACCTAGGGGTAAATATAAATCTATACAAATATCACCTGCATGCACATTACTTCTTTTACAATAACCAACTCCTGATCCATACTGTTAGTCGTGAAAAAAATAACTATTGTGTACATAGAGGCCCTGTGTAAAAAGATAACTGCCAAGGAAAAGATCAAAAACATTTATTTCAAGGATTCAAAGTTTTTATGGTCATGTACAGTGTAAAGTGCAGTTCTTATTTGATTAACTTGAATGTCTTCACAGACAAGACGATTAAACAAATAAAGCAGCGCAACATTACAGTAACTAACAACAAACAAAGCTCACGAGTACTATTACAATATTCATATCATTTATTTAAATTTAATTTTACCAAGTAAATTAATTGAAAAGCAGTTACCGCTTTACCTGCTTCTCGGGAGAAATAGCAGATATACAAACGTCATGTATGTAACTAAAATCTTAAGCCAATAAGGGCAAAGTTGTGTCGTAATGGAGGCGGATCCAGCCTGTGCAGCCTGCTAAGAGGTGCTGCCTGATGTGTCTTGCTCTCGCGGAGTTTTGGTACCATGTGACATGGTGACGTAATGCAACGGGCGATAAAAAATATAACCATGATGCATTGCGTCAGGACCAGAATGCATTGCTTTAAGCTAGCGCTGTATGTGGGTGCATGAAGTGGAAAGCACCCAATAATAAACATAACATTTTTTTAAAAATGTTTTCTTCACCGGTGCAGTGAATTTAAATAAAGAGCTATGATGGTGCTGCAAATGGCTTTGCATAGTAGTTAGTAGTAGCATTAGCCGCTGTGTGCGGCATTAGCTTTCTACAGTCCTTACAGATGGTTCGTGTTTTGTCTGTCTCCCTTTCGCCATTTATATTTTCCGCCGGGCACCCGAAATGCTGACACACAAAAGATTCAAAAGTGTCTGGGGTATCTACTATAGTAATTTAGTCAGATGCCGACATATTTACAGCAGCTCATTTGCAGCGCATTCGTGAAACGGCTTTTCGCTCCAACGAGAAATCTCGTCATGTTGTAATATCGCGAGATCTCGTGACACGCGTTTCACTCCCACTTCTTAGTAACAGTCATGATTTGATAAAGTGACAACCTGCGTAATAATTGGTAATACATAGAGTTTGCTATTGTTCAGGCTAGCAGACTGTTATGGCTTGAGGTTAATGGTGCCTGTTACTTGTGAATTTTCACATTTGCAGGGATCTTCTGCCTCGTGAACGTGAAACGGGTAATTATGCTAAAAGAAGAAAAAAGCAGAACTGCAATGTGTGTAAGGCTGGTGCTGATTTTTCAGTCTGAACACAGTAAAATTTATACAAATTACCTGTATTCAAACTTGTATTCTTTATATAGTTTGGTTAATTACTATTTAAAAGTTTTATCTGCGCTCCATTGTATAACTTATATTGGAGACTTGTATGTACTTTTCGATTGGAAATGGTTAGCTGTATACAGGGGCGCCGCTAAGGGGGGGAAAGTTGGGACAATTCTAAGGGCCCACGCCCTTTAGGGGCCCCCAGAGATCTGAATGGGTGTGATAGGGGGGCCCAACCTCATATTTTGTCATAGGGCCCAAAATTGCTAGCGGCGCCCCTGGCTGTATATACTTTGAATATTTTTATGATTAATTTCTTTGTTTATTTAATTTGGCAACAGATCTGCACTTTTAGCAGTATTGCTGTCAATTTTTGTGAAAGTTGTTACTAAATAAAACAAAAGAAGCAGACTTGTGTAAATCCTATATTGGTCGTGTATTCTTCCTGTAGCGTAGTGACAGCTTTTTGTACGGAAGCCGTGAACGGCTGTGCTTGCAAATATATTTTCTTCTGAATAATTAGAAGGATAAGCATATTTTGTCGCCGCCGCGAGATAGTCATGCCATACACAGCTCTGCTCGTTTTTGTACTGTAACCGTGTTACTTAATTTGCGAATCCATGAATTTAACGTTGACATTAAGTCAACATTGACATTGACAACGTTGACATTAAGTGTTGCACCTATCTAGTGTTTTACCGTGAAGGGCATGTTATATCTTGTCTCTAAGTCGCACTATGGTCCAGGGGAATGCTATGTCATATTAGAACATGTGTCGATGATGTGGCAATATAAATATTTTAGAATACTGTCAGTTTTAGTTTCAGAAATCCATCATTTGAGAAAAAAGGCCAGTCACGACAAATATATATGGAATATAACAACAGAGGTTAGCTGTATTTGTTTAAGTGTAAAGATGCACATAGAAACATGCATGAGCTCATCTGAGAATAAACTGAATGCAATGAAGATTTGTGACTCCTGCTGGAAAATGCGAATAGTGGCAGGGTCTTCAAGCAGTACATTTGTCTGAGAGTCAGTTAATATTAGGAAAGGCACCGTTTTTTTTTTCAATGGCGCTAATTATCAAGAAGGAAATGGAGTACCCCAGTACCTGGTTTACGGGCACTGGAAGCTCCAGTATCAGTCAGACTTTCATGTAAGTATATGTGTGTTTAATGACTTGTGCATGTTTCATCTTTACCAGGGGCAGAGGGGAAACTCAATAAATAGCCTTCTCTCACACTTCCAGGCCTGCAGAACTGAGCATGTCCCCTGGTTTTGTGCATATGTCTGTAGGCTTTGAGTTTTTCCTATGGGGGCTTCAATTTCCTCCCAGAGTACAAATACGTGCAGATCAGTTGCATTGGGGAGTCCATACTGTGATGCTGAGTGGGTGTAGGAGGAGATTGAGAGATGAAACTCCGGATGATTTACTCCCTCGGCTAACTAACCAGAACAGGATCGTACCAATACCAAAATGATAAGTTTATAAATGTTTTTCACTACCCTGATTCATTCAGTTATTTCTGTTTGTTAATTCCATCCCCCAAGCAAATACATAAATAAACAAACAAATATTCAGGGGGAATGTGTCATAGGTGATAGAATCAGTGGATGAATCTAAAGAAAAAAAGTAATGATTTCTTTCTCTCCAAAACACAATGCACAAAACTCTTAAGTTAGGTAAGACATTGAAATTTTATGACAGTAGCATGATGCAGAGGAACAACAGAAGGAAAAATCTAACTAAACCTGAGTCAACTAGGACTAATTACACTAAATTAAGTGGAACACACAAAATACCTAAAACAACTTAATAAACAAGCAAGAAATATTACATTTGATTAACTATACTGATGCCTGAGGGAAGTTCTTGTGCATAATGCAGCAAGTATATACAGCTGCAGAGACACTACACATAGTGCAAATAAATTAAAAAGTATACAGTACACACACTGATTCCTGAAAAATCTAAATACCATGGAATACTAATGAAATACTGATGATGATGATAATAATAGAAATAATAATGAATTAGTTTAGGGTATTATGCAATTGACATGTACAATTAAAAAAGAAATTGCACCAGACATTTCCTGTGGCAAAGAAGGGTTGCTTTGTGCCACATTACTCAAGTCAATTCACTTTATTTTGTATAGTACATTTTCATAGCCTTACATTGTCTCAAAGCACTTTACTTTGTCCCTGCCCAATTGTCCCAGTGAGCAAGATCTAGCCTGAAAAATTAGAAAGCGACATTGGCAAGGATAAACTCAGTCATAGTAAGAAACCTTTGGAGGAACCAGAGTGAAAGGGGGAGCCCATCCTCCACAGGTCAGAAGTCACGTTAACAAAGTCCTGATTTATATGGTTTATATGGTTCAATTAGTTAAGTCCGGATGTAAATACAGAATAACTGGCAGCAGGGCACACAGGAAAGACGTAAACAGGCAGGAGGGCAGGCAGGAGGGTGGCACAGGCAGGACGTAATGGGCAGGAGGGCGGGCAGGCAGGGCAGCACAGGCAGCCAGAACTGTTTTGCCACTGCAGTTTGTTTTACAATTTCATCTGCATTTGTTCCCCCAAGGTATAACAGCAGCTAATTTATGAACATGCTGCTTTTCAGAAAAGAAGTTTAATTTCCAGGAGCATGACCAGTGCATACATTTAGTGTTGATGGTTCTTTGTAAAATGGATGTTCTGTACTTTTATTGATCTGTCCATCCATCCATCCATCCATCCATCCATCCATCCATTCATCCATTTTCTAACTACTTCTGATGAAGTTCCGGGTTATGAGGTATCCTGAAGCCCAGGCAATATGGGACAAACACACACATGCACACACATAGGGTATACCTATCCTTATGGGGCCCGCTCATTGACTTCTATTGGATAAATGCTAACGCTAACTATGACAATCTTAACCCCCACCCTGCCCTAACCATAACCATAAGTAACCAAGCAAAATAAAAGAGGTTTTGCATTTTTAGTTTTTCCACAGCAGTCACAGATTTTTATAAAATAGAGTTTTCCTGGTTTTCAGTTTCGTGGTCCCCATAAGGGAAAAAAAAAACAGGTATTTATCACGCTATGGGGTAGGATAGGTATACCCGCTCGCACACACACACACAGACATGCACACAAATGGATAGATCACCACAGTTACTATGGATGTCGATCCTGCAATAATGAGACAGAACTATCATACTTAACAGGATCATATCCCTAGTTCTACATATGCATAATTATATTTAAAAAAGATCCCACGCACCTAGCACATGAGATGTTTGAACTTCTGCCCTCTGGTAAACGTTACCGCAGTATGCATTGCAGAACAACCAGATTTAATAAGAGCTTCTAACCCCAAAGCCATCAGAATACTAAATGCTAATGAACATACGTTTATGTGAAACCCTACTCTCTCTTACTCTCTGTGCACTTTATTACCACAACTGGTATTAAGTTTACTTTTTATTTATACAGTATAGTGCAATAATATAATCACGATTTGTGTGTGAGTGTGCCCTGTGATGGGCTGCCCCCCATCCTGGATTGTTCCCTGCCTCGTGCCCATTCCACATTCCGGGATAGGTTCCGGACCACCCGCGACCCAGTAGGATAAGCAGTTTGGAAAATGGATGGATGGATATAACTAACATAAGACAGACATTACACCTAACAAACAATAAACACGAAATAAAGGAGTGGATACAAAAAAAATGTAATGCAATGACCAGATTTAACACCTGGATTATGTCCCCCCTTAGTCTCCTTTGCTCGAGGCTAAACAGATTCAGCTCAGCTAACCTCTCCTCATTAAACATTCCTCTAAGACCAGGAATCATTCTCCCAGCCAAGCAAGCCTGAGTCCGGCTTCCACTCCCCCGATCCCCAGCAATGTTAACTTGGAAGGGCGTATTCTGTATGCACAACTGAGACAACCCAGGTGGAGCTTATCGGCTGGCAAAATTGCCTTCAGGTATCACCCACCCTAGTGAGAGTCCAAGCTAGGGCCGTTCTCAGAACTCACCCTAAACGAAGTCCTGCTCAAAAGTTGTAATGACCGCCTGAGGTACCTGTCAGCCTTGCCCGTAATGAGTCAGTGGGTGTAGCCGGGCTGACACGCTTTTGGGCATCCAATTGCTGAGAACTCCCCTTCGGTTCTGACAAACTGTACGATCACAAGCAGTGACAGCAGAGCCACAGACAAGCTCAACCAACAGAGAGCGAATGGTAAGCACCCAGCACCCGAAGGGCTCAACTGATCACATCCAAACGACTTCCTGATGGGATTGTGTACGTAACTGGTTTACTGTTGTTAATAGTGGTTGAACTTCTATGCAAGTCCCCTTGTTGGGGGAGATGGAATGAATGAAAGCATAAGGTGAAATAAAACCTAAAATAAATCAAAAAGGTTAAACGGGAATCAAACCAAATGAATTGTGTTTCTTATTCAATTGTAAACATCAATTAGTTATGCAACAATAACCTAATTGGATGTTAATGTATTGTGATCAAACTGATTTAGTCTGTGAAGTTGATTCCTGCTTTCAGGCAAGAACCTGTGTGTCCAATTATGCGTGTTGTATCACCGCAGTTGACCACCAGAGACCCAACTCAGATGTTGTTAACCTACTATGGCGGACCACTAGAGGTGCAATTTCAATGGAGTGGCACTGCTATGGCTTGCCACTAGAAGCGCAATTTCAAAATTGAGTGGTAGTTCTATGCCTGACCACTAGAAGCGCAATTTCGAAATGGAGTGGTAGTTCTATGCCTGACCACCGGGGGCGCAATATCGAAATGGAGTTGTAGTTCTATGCCTGACCACTGGAGGCGCGATTTTGAAATGGAGTGGTAGTTCTATGCCTGACCACTGGAGGCGCAATTTCGAACTGGAGTGGTAGTTCTATGCCTGACCACCGGGGGCGCAATATCGAAATGGAGTGGTACTTCTATGCCTGACCACCGGGGGCGCAATATCGAAATGGAGTGGTAGTTCTATGCCTGACCACCGGGGGTGCAATTTCGAAATGGAGTGGTAGTTCTATGCCTGACCACTAGAGGCACGATTTCGAAATGGAATAGTAGTTCTATGCCTGACCACTAGAGGCGCGATTTCGAAATGGAGTAGTAGTTCTATGGCTTGTCACTAGAAGCGCAATTTCAAAATTGAGTGGTAGTTCTATGCCTGACCACTAGAAGCGCAATTTCGAAATGGAGTGGTAGTTCTATGCCTGACCACCGGGGGCGCAATATCGAAATGGAGTGGTAGTTCTATGCCTGACCACTAGAGGCGCGATTTCGAAATGGAGTAGTACTTCTATGGCTTGCCACTAGAAGCGCAATTTCAAAATTGAGTGGTAGTTCTATGCCTGACCACTAGAAGCCCAATTTCGAAATGGAGTGGTAGTTCTATGCCTGACCACCGGGGGCGCAATATCGAAATGGAGTGGTAGTTCTATGCCTGACCACTAGAGGCGCGATTTCGAAATGGAGTGGTAGTTCTATGCCTGACCACTAGAGGCGCAATTTCGAACTGGAGTGGTAGTTCTATGCCTGACCACCGGGGGCGCAATATCGAAATGGAGTGGTAGTTCTATGCCTGACCACCGGGGGCGCAATATCAAAATGGAGTGGTAGTTCTATGCCTGGCCACTAGAGGCGCAATATCGAAATTGAGTGGTAGTTCTATGCCGGGCCACTAGAGGCGCAATTTCGAAATGGAGTGGTAGTTCTATGCCTGACCACTAGAGGCACGATTTCGAAATGGAATAGTAGTTCTATGCCTGACCACTAGAGGCGCGATTTCGAAATGGAGTAGTAGTTCTATGGCTTGTCACTAGAAGCGCAATTTCAAAATTGAGTGGTAGTTCTATGCCTGACCACTAGAAGCGCAATTTCGAAATGAAGTGGTAGTTCTATGCCTGACCACCGGGGGCGCAATATCGAAATGGAGTGGTAGTTCTATGCCTGACCACTAGAGGCGCGATTTCGAAATGGAGTAGTACTTCTATGGCTTGCCACTAGAAGCGCAATTTCAAAATTGAGTGGTAGTTCTATGCCTGACCACTAGAAGCCCAATTTCGAAATGGAGTGGTAGTTCTATGCCTGACCACCGGGGGCGCAATATCGAAATGGAGTGGTAGTTCTATGCCTGACCACTAGAAGCGCGATTTCGAAATGGAGTGGTAGTTCTATGCCTGACCACTAGAGGCGCAATTTCGAACTGGAGTGGTAGTTCTATGCCTGACCACCGGGGGCGCAATATCGAAATGGAGTGGTAGTTCTATGCCTGACCACCGGGGGCGCAATATCAAAATGGAGTGGTAGTTCTATGCCTGGCCACTAGAGGCGCAATATCGAAATTGAGTGGTAGTTCTATGCCTGGCCACTAGAGGCGCAATTTCGAAATGGAGTGGTAGTTCTATGCCTGACCACTAGAGGTAACCAAAGATATAGCTAGGCGGTTGCCGACGCTAGATGAGTGACACACACATTTAATGCATGCGCATGCTGCTTGTGGCCTTCTTCTGTGCCTTGCACAGTATAAAACCCCTTAAAACAATTACTGAAGCGAGACGGCGCACGCGTTACGGCGACAGATTTAAATTGTGAGTGCACTATATCTCGTCGCAAATGGTGCTTAACCACGGCGGGTCTCAAGCACAGGAGACTCCCAATTTCTAAATGACACACACTTGGCTCACAGCGCAAAGTTGTGTTAAACTTGCTTTGTCTAAAGCAGGCACACACATACGAGTATGATCCTGATAGGTAACTAAGCTATCGGTCTTATGTCCAAGCGCAACATAATTTAGGTTAGAACCTCATAACAAGTATTCCCGTTCGCTAATAGAGAGATCTCTCCCAGGATATATAGAAACGGAGACACTCGTCCGAATTGAACCTGGAAACAAAGCGCTACATCTGAGAATCTCGTCAGACATAGGGTTAAAGTTTACTGCAGTTTAATACGAAAGAACTACAATGAAATCACCGAAAATAAAACAAAATAATATAACTACTAATAATAGAAATAAAAATAACTATAATAAGCCCATATGATCCCGCTTAAATGCCTTCAGATTGCCATGAGTGCGACTTTTGCAACCAGTTGACAGTAGCGCTTCTTCACTGCACGTTCGGTCATAAAAAGTTTAAATTGTGTGCTCAGAATAAGTTTAAACCTTGTGCCTTGTGATTATTAACCAATTTTTATGCTGAATGGTCGGCTCAAACTCAATTGCGAAACACCGTGAGTCTGTTAATGTGTGACTTAAATGGAACTCATTAATAACCAGTATCACGTAATAACCTGGGTTAGAATAGAAGGCTTGTCCAACGAGCTGCGTCACCAGGTAATGTAAACGATCGGTAGCGAAGCTCCCCTCACGGCCAATGAGAGAGAGTCTCGCGATATTTCAGGCGAATTTGAGGTTTCAGAGCGTAGATCGCACAGGCAGGGATTCTTGTGAGCACTCAATGAACGGAGGCTGAAGTTGTGTAAAAGACATGCATTTATTCCTATAACTAACATAAGACAGACATTACACCTAACAAACAATAAACACGAAATAACGGAGTGGACACAAACAATGTAATCATGAAAATGCAATGACCAGATTTAAAATGAGTAACCTTAAAAGGGAAAATACTGTTCT
The DNA here is from genome assembly GCF_023856365.1 of Brienomyrus brachyistius. Lineage (NCBI taxonomy): Eukaryota > Metazoa > Chordata > Actinopteri > Osteoglossiformes > Mormyridae > Brienomyrus > Brienomyrus brachyistius. The sequence goes on from NW_026042798.1 coordinate 51,526, forward strand.
GCAAAGCAAGCAATTTGTGGAAATACTGTCCTAAAGTAATATAGCAGGTGAATAGGAGTTTAGGTTGTTATAAATGAAAGGAAGTTTGTTTACTTGGTTGCAGAGTGGGGGGGGGGGGGGTCTTGGCAGTTGGTTGCGGAGGCTGATGAGCTGATGGGTGATGGCACTCAGGGAGGCGCGGTGTTTGCAGCGGTTGTTGGAGTGGAGCCCCTCTGATTCCCTCTCCTGGTGAAGCTTGGGCTTGGTTGCAGTTCTCTGTCCAGCTGGGTCTTCACTGATAGGCTTCAGGAGGGCTTCTTGTGGGCTTCTCTTCTCTTGGGCTGATGTTCTCTGCCTCTCTTCGTGCTGATGGTCTTTTGTTTTCTCCTCCCTTCTGTTTCTCCTCTCCTGGCTTTGTTCTGAGGTGCCAGGTTTTATAGTGTAAAGTTCGTGAATAGGAGTGACCAGGAATTCGACTCCTGGACCAATGGCTGACCATCCATTTGGCGGGCTTTCGGAAGGGGGTCTGTATCAGTCCTTTTGAGATTTATGACCAGAGTGATTTCCCTTGTATTGATGATTTTCGTTAGGCTGGTGTAACTTTTGATATATTCACTTTCGTGGTAACCACTGACCAGATTTGGAAACTGGAGTGATTTTCCATCGGTTTGATACCAAACATGCCATAGCAGCCTAGCGGTTCACACCTCATACCATCTGTAATGATTAATTAATGATTACTTATATTATGTCGTTATGTTATATTACTCACACCTTATTTTATGCCTCACAATCTATATAATTGTAAATATACTGTGTAGCTGCTGGCGCGTTCCAAACTAAATCTCATTGTACTTACAATGTCAATAAAAACATCCATCCATCCATCTAGGCAGGCCAGTGTCGCCTCCATCCTTCCTGAAGTCAGTGATTCCTTTGTCTTTGTGCTGTTTAGTGCCAAATTGTTTGCTGAACTCCAACCTATCAGTTTCTGGACCTCATCTCTGTAAGCTGACTCATAAGAACCAAAGAGATTTACAAATGAGAGGAGGCCATTCGGCCCATCAAGCTCCTTTGAGGAGAACTTAGCTAATAGCTCAAAAATCTTATCTAGCTCTGATTTAAAAGAACCCAGGGTTTTAGCTTGTGTTACAATAACAGGAAGACTATTCCATACTCTAACTACACGCTGTGTACAGAAATGCTTCATCAAATTCGTTTTAAAATGTTCTCCAGCTAATTTCCACTTATGGCCACGAGTTCTGGTATTTAAACTAACATTGAAATAGCCATTTGGCTGAACAGCATCCAGACCTGTTAGAATCTTAAACACCTGGATTATGTCCCCCCTTAGTCTCCTTTGCTCGAGGCTAAACAGATTCAGCTCAGCTAACCTCTCCTCATTAGACATTCCTCTAAGACCAGGAATCATTCTCGTTGCCCTACGTTGCACCTTTTCCAAGGCAGCAATGTCCTTCTTAAGGTATGGTAACCAAACCCGCACACAATATTCTAGGTGGGGTCTTACCAAGGAATTATATTATCGTAGCATCACTTGCCTTGTCTTAAACTCCACACACCTAGAGATGCAATGTGCCTTCTCGCGTGGTGTTCCTGCAGAGGGAGTCTGTGAGTGCTGGAGATTGGGGGAGGGGGCAGTGTGGCTATGTCTGCTCTGTGTTCCTCCAGACGAGCAAAGAAGCTGTTTAGCTCCTTTGCTAAAAGGGCGTTGCTGTTAACAGTGACGGTGTTGTTGCCTTTGAAGTTTGTAATGTGTTGTATTCCCTGCCACACCCACTGTGGGTTGTTGTATGTGAAGTAGACCTCTATTTTCTGTTTCTCTGCCTGCCTGGCAACCTTGATGCCCCTATTCAGGTTAGCTCTGGCTGCACTCTGTGTTCTTGACTGCGCTGTCTTGTCCTGTAGTATTGTATTGTTGCTCTTGTGTTTATCTTGCACTTTCTCCCTCTGTTTGTGCTCCTTTCACTCTGTATAGTTCTATCTTGCCCGCACTTGTGTCATCTTGTGTTGTTTCTGTTTTTCTTCTTTGTGTTGCACCGTGGTCCAGGAGGAACAATGTTTCCTTTCACTGTGTACTGTGTATATTGCTGAAATAACAATAAACCCACTTGACCACCTGCCTCAATTCATCCTGAAGAGTTTTCCAATGTTGTTCAAAGGTCTGTTTGTTTCGAGTGAAGGACACGCCCCTGGACGTGCTGGATAAGGGGACCACAGATCAGTGTCCTCAGTCCTGCTTCTCCCTTCAAAGCTGAGAGGAAGATGACCCGCCTGCTGCTTCTGGTTTTGGCTTATGGAGCTCTGCTTATCTCCACAGAGGCCCAGCAAGATTACCACAGTCTCCCTGCACTCACAAGACGGCCATTAAACTCGCAGTCGAAAATGCTCATCAAGGAACCCGTCAGCACATGAATTTCTATAACATCCAGGGCCGTCCGAAGGTAACTGCTGAGAAAGTGTTTACAAAAGTGTGAAACTTTCATCATCTGCAAGCTGAACTAATGAGTATCACATTGATTTTGATGTTTTAATTTCAATGCATATGATGCTTAATGTCTCTTCACAATGAAAGTGATGGTTGTATATCTCAGCCCTGGTCAATTTTACCTTCTCACAGTTTCTCTCTGAATCTGCTGCAGTCAAGTCTGTGACAGTTTGCCATTTTTTGGGTGATTATTGTTTGTTATATTGCCTTTAAAACAGTTGTAGGCAATTTTGTATATAACGTGTTTATGTGATTTAGATCAGCAGTGAATACATTGACATTGAGATTCTCTTGAGAGCAACAAAATGTCCAAAGTCAACTGCAACAGACCATCGGGCTGACTGTATTTTCATGGACAAGAGGGTAAGTAAAGAGTCACTGTGACTGTGAGCATTGGACATATCAGTTAGCAAATTAATTTAGGTTCATGTTAACTTTTTTGATGCCCTGCGGGGGAAAGTTAGCCAACAATAAAGTAACAAATACATAGGTGGCCTCAAAGAGCCAGTTCCTTCACCTTATTCTCAAATTTTAGTAGGTTTACAGGCTTAAAGGCTGGATTACCAGGCAGAAGCAAATGCTAATCATCTGAGGGGTGACCTGTAGATTATGCTTCGAGCTATGAACCCTAGCTGGCCTTATTTAAAGACCTGTGGGCTGTACTACAAAGCGGGTTTTACATACCCAGAGTTAACTCAATCGAGCCAGGTTAACTAAAACTCATTGTTGAAATCAGCCTTAAATGGCAGTGTGGTGTTTTGTGGTGAAAGGGCAGGACTTAACTCTTGTTTTAATTAGAAAGCCAGTAATTAAACCTGGTCAGAGCAGGGTAGATGTGCAGTGTGAATTACCCTTTAAATTTACCTCTTTAAATAGTGAACTACAGGACCACTTAGCTTGATCGGAGGACAGTATTTTAATACAGAGCAGTGTTCAGTTAAACGGGATTTGTTGTTCATACTTTTAGATGAACTTGCTTTGTATAATATAGCCTTATGGTGACCCTGCTTTGGAAGCTCTTTCCTCTAAAATTGTTCTGTGTCATTAAACCCTGCACTCCAGCAGCTCTGCCTTAAATCATTAGATATATCTTTACTACACCTTCTCTCACTGTATTTATTGCCCACCACTCTTTAAATACTGTTTTTGTGTGTCTGTGTGTTTTTGCAGCCATTCATTAACTGTAGAGTTTGCAGCAGACGGTCTGGTAATGATCTTACACATCCATCAAATGACTGTGTACCAAACAAGAAAGTGGATGAAGTAAGTGTAGAGAGTCTTAGCATTATGGAAATGTAACAGGTGTGTGAATTGTGTCTAAACATGTGGTTAAACTTTGATTGTGTTTGTACATGCAAAAATTTGATCAGAGTACTGTTTATTAATGACAATGTTACTTTTAATCTGAACAACAGTGGCAGCACCAAGGAAAAGCTTGGGGGGGGGGGCTCTAGCTCCTCCTCCAATGACCATAGTACCCCCACAGCACCCCCAAAATATTGGTTTCATTTTTTCTTTAACTATCTGTAAAATCTGTATATTGTGTAAGACATTTTTGCGGTTTTTACAGCATACTTGTAGTGTATTTTTTCTTCAAAGTACACATAGAGGCTCTGTGAGCTAGACGTTAGAATTTCATATTTTATCCTATTTTATCCATGCTGTAGCTTATCGTGCTGTGTGCTTCTATACACCATCTACATAAGCTGAAAAGCTAAAGCACCCGGTCTAAATAATCTCACTCCCCTATAGCACCTGTAGCATTAAGTCACTGGCGCTGCCACTGCTGAATAAACGACTCCAATCTGACTAAACCGCTTAACTTTTCCTCCCCATGTTACATTTCAGGACAAACGACGTAATATGTGTCCTTCTGATAAACCTCTTCTCAGACCTAAAACTGCCTTGGCTTCCAAGGACACTAAAGAAGCTGAAGGAGACCGTCTGACTGTTTCTGATGGCTGATGGTCCTGCAATGTGGACCAGAGGAGGAAACTGGGAGGGAAAATGCTTTGCTTTATATCATGCCCACCCAAAGCCCCCAGTGAGTAAGCCATAGGCGCCGATAGGATGGAAAAACTCCCAAGAAGGAAGAAACCTTGGGAGGGACCAAACTCAAAGGGGGAGCCCATCCTCCTGGGGCCGGCAAAGTGTAGGTGCAGGATCACAAAAAAACTTGACGAGAGAAACGAGAGAATTCGACTGTCCCTCACAAAAACTGTAAAGTTTTAGTGGCTAAATTGCTTTTTCTATGCCTTTTCAAACAGGAGGAGATTTGTTTGGCTATACGTAGAAATTTTCTATACAATTTAGACAGCACAGAATCATTAACCTACTTTAATGCATTTATTAATACAACCACATATTTCACACATTTTGACATCAGTCATGCAGTGAAGATACAGTCTCTTTATTTCTTGACGCCAACCCTCCCCATTAATCCGGGCTTGGGACCGACACCTAGTTGAGCTGGCTTTCTCCCTTAAGTGGCTGGGTTAGGCTAAACTATGCACATATTTATGAAGACTACTATAAATTTATAAAGACCTCCCTAAATATGTAGTCTAACAAAACGCAGTTTAAAGAAGGTAGCCTACCTGGTAAACAAAGAAATTAAAAGGCCCACAGCATATAATCGGGCTATATCCAAGCAGTTTTTAAGAACATAACCTACATGGCGAAATTGAATTACTTTCTGGACCAACAAACGCAACCAGACATGAACATTATGCACCTTCCTAGTCTTGATGTATGTCGTCATACAGATGAGGACGTTAAGGCAGCCTTTAGGTCCGACCCATCATGCACTGCAGTTTTTTGCAAATTCCTCAGATGGAAAACCATTAAATACCTCTTCTATTACCTTATATTACCTTATATTCATGTAATAAATATACAAATATCAATTAGTTGGAAATCAGCCAGACAGACGTAATTACTACAAATGGTTTCCACTGTATTTGTGACTCTGAGTGCCGCAGGCTTGGATGCAGTGCCGCACCATTTTGGGCATGCACTGGCATGCACTGGCCAATCATGTAGCACTTCTCTCATAAATATTAATGAGACATCACCTACCACCCTGCAAAAAAGAAATTTGCCGCTCGTCCCCCTGCACATGAACCAACATGGCTGTCTCAACCAGCGGAGCTCCGGAGCCTCTGGAGAAACACGCGGCAAAAAAGGCTCGCATACGGTCTTCCAGAGTTTGGGAATACTTCAGTCATGACACCTTTTCTGCGCCTCTACTGTAGCTGGCGTTAATGACGCTGTTTCAGCCATTTTATATTTTCTGTTTACTTATTCTGTCATGTAAGACTGAGACAAATTATCGTTTACGACTATTCTTACACACTGTAGCCTGACTTGCTGACTTAAGTAAGCTTAACTATAAGCTACCTTTGCTAGTGTTTGTGAATAACATGTTTCTCTAGTTATGAAATTATTCCATGTTTTAGCATCTGTTTCAACATTAAAGTCAAATTGGTATATTGAAATATGTAAAAACTATTGAACTATTAGCTTAAGTCTAACATAGAAAATCCTACTGAATCTCTTAAGATTTTCCTTTTTTGTTAATGCACTAATGTTTAAGAAGTGTCTTAAATTGAATTTCAGATTTGTGTGTGGGTGGGAGTGGGTGAATTGTATTAAATTCATACATTCATTCTTTTGGCTCAGACATTACTGACCTAAAACAAATTGAGGCATTGGGTAAGTGCTTAAATTAGCTACTAAATGGCAAAAAATATTCTAAATATCACATTTTCCATTCTTCGGTATAATTTTAATGAATCACCTATGCTGCCAAACATTAACGCATAGATTGTCACAACACTCTATGTTTTAGTTCTTCTTTATGTGTATAGGACGGTGTGATGGTTCTGGTGGTGGGTGTGGCCGACGCTGCTCGCGATGTTTGGCTATGCTGCAGTCCCAGGGACCAAGTTGGAACACATTTCCACCTTCAAGCTTAGGTGGAAAAACGGCACCGAGACCCAGCAGCAGGACAACTTCTTGTCCAGACAACCAGCCCTGCTTCATCATTGAAGTAAGCCCTGTGAACAGGAGCGAGATGTACTTCTGCAGTGGATGTTATAGCGGAAAGAACATCCCCATCCTCACGTCTGCCGGAGTGCCCCCTCAAGTGGGTGTGTGACTTAACTCGATGGATGAATTGGACAGAATGTACTGTTACTAGAGGTCGACCGATATGGGTTTTTCAAGTCAAGGGTCAGGCGATGGCCGATATATGCTGCTGATTTTTTTTGGCCGATAATTGGACGTTTTCCCCTCTATTTGCATGGTAAAATATCACACTAATAATAACAAACGATACACAAAATTTCTCAATTTAGCATTTATTGAATACTCAACTTGGAAACAATAACACATTTATAAACAATAAAAATAGCAGCATCAGAATCTCTGTTAGTGCACAATATAGCAGCAAACTCCTCATGTTTGACGGAAGGAAATTTGTAAACAATACAAAAAGGAATAAGCATGTTATCTTTAGTTGTAATCCCACTTCCAGTCCCTGAGTCTTACTCACCACACTCATACTTCACAGCAAACAGACAGCAGTTAATTAACCAGAAGAGAAAAATGCAAAAACACAACAGAACTTGTAAATAATAACAAACTAATAGACAATAAAAATAGCAGCATCAGAATCTCTATTAGTGCCAAATATAGCAGCAAACTCCTCATGTCTGACGGAAGGAAAATTTGTAAATACACAAAGGAATGAGCACATCTTCAGTTTTAATCCCATTTCCAGTCCCTGAGTCTTCCTCATCCCACAAGCAGGCAAGGCATGTCACCCCGGTTGTGTGACACTTATTTTATATAATAAAATAAGTGCCCCCTGCGGCCCCAGAGCCCGAGCAGCCGTCTCCGCTGCCTGCAGCTACCGCGCCCACGTCCGAGGCGCTTTCCCTGCCTGCAGCTCCCGGGCAGGCGCCCCCTCTGCAGCCTGCAGCTCCAGTCCCTGGCCCCACTCCAGTCCCTTCTCCCCCTGTGACTCTGGTACCCTCACCCCGACGAGCCCGACCCCGGCCGCAGGTCCTTATGTCTGTGTCCCATAAGGGGAGAGGACACAGACGCACGGCTGGGGTCCCACCCGCCCAGCCCCCTGGCTCGCCCTCCCTCGCCGGCGCTAGGGCTTGGTCGGCACCTGCGGGTCCTGGCCCTCCGGGTCGGCTGTCGTCTGCGGGTCCCCCTCCGCGGCCTCGTCGCTCTGCCTCGGTCCCTCCTCCGGCGTCTTATCGGTTGCCTGCGGGCCCCCCGACGGCGGCTCCTCATTCGCCTGCTGGTCCTCCCGCTCTGGCGTGTCGGAGGACGTCGCCGTCTGCTGCGGCTCCCCCTCTCTCCTTGCCCTCGCCAGGGTCCCTTCCAGCTCCTTCGTCCCCTTCCCTGGTCTCCCCTCCGACTCCCTCCTTCGTCCCTGCGTCTGTCCCTCACCCCGTCTCCTCGGCCCCTCCGGCTCCGGCCTCCCGGCCGCCTGCAGCCCTTCCGGCTGCCTCCCGTCGCCCGCTGGGTCTCCCTCGGGCTCCTCTTGGTTCCCCCTCCTTCTCTCCCTGGCCTCCCGTCTTTGTCCCTCCTGCCTCTGCTCCCCCTCGCTTTGTTCCTCCTGTCTCTGTCCCTCCTCTCTTTGTCCCTCGTCCCTCTGGCTTCTGCTCCTCTTTCCCCGATGTTCCCTTCGTTCACTCCCGGTCCTTTTGTCCTGCCTGTTCCCTCCGTGTCCCCCTTTCTGATCTGTTTCTCTGCCTTTCCTGTCTTATGTCAAGTCTTGTCCTGGCTCCTTCCCCTGTGCCAGTTCTGTCTGTCCGTTCTGTTCCCTGTCCCTCATTAATGAGGTTTTATATAGATATACATATATGCCCGGCTTGTCCGCTCCTCGTGTGTGCCACGCCCCCTGATTACCCACGTGTGCTTCCCTGATCGTCTCCTGCTTTGCCCGATTACTTTGATTAGTCATGACCTATTTTAAGTCCTGGTCTTACCTGTTTGCCCTGTCCGTCATTGTAGTTTGTCAATGCCTGCGTTCCGTCCTGCTCTACCCGCTCCGTTTCCCCGATTAAAGACCCGTTTTCACAAACACAAAAAAAACTATATGTATACATATACATACACTGAACAAAAATATAAACGCAACACTTTTGTTTTTGCTCCCATTTTTCATGAGATGGACTTAAAGATCTACAATTCATTCCAGATACACAATATTACCATTTCTCTCAAACATTTCTCACAAATCAGTCTAAATGTGTGATAGTGAGCACTTCTGCTTTGCTGAGATAATCCATCCCACCTCACAGGTGTGCCACATCAAGATGCTGATCTGACATCATGGGTAGTGCACAGGTGTACCTTATACTGCCCACAATAAAAGGCCACCCTGGAATGTGCAGTTTTGTCTCACAGCAAAATGCCACAGATGCCACAAGCATTGAGGGAGCGTGCAATTGGCATGCTGACAGCAGGAATGTCAACCAGATCTGTTGCTCGTGCATTGAATGTTCATTTCTCAACCATAAGCCGTCTCCAAAGGCGTTTCAGAGAATATGGCAGTACATCCAACCGGCCTCACAACCGCAGACCACGTGTAACCACACCAGCCCAGGACCTCCACATCCAGCAGGTTCACCTCCAAGATCGTCTGAGACCAGCCACTCAGACAGATGATGCACGGCCCCATGTTGCAAGGATCTGTACACAGTTCTTGGAAGCTGAAAATGTCCCAGTTCTTGCATGGCCAGCATACTCACCGGACATGTCACCCGTTGAGCATGTTTGGGATGTGCTTGACCGGCGTATACGACAGCGTGTACCAGTTCCCACTAATATCCAACAACTTCGCACAGCCATTGAAGAGGAGTGGACCAACATTCCACAGGCCACAATTGACAATCTGATAAACTCTATGCGAAGAAGATGTGTTGCATTGTATGAGGCAAATGGTGGTCACACCAGATACTGACCGGTTCTGAGTCCCCAGACCCCCAATAAAGCAAAAAACTGCACATTCCAGGGTGGCCTTTTATTGTGGGCAGTATAAGGTACACCTGTGCACTACCCATGATGTCAGATCAGCATCTTGATGTGGCACACCTGTGAGGTGGGATGGATTATCTCAGCAAAGCAGAAGTGCTCACTATCACACATTTAGACTGATTTGTGAGAAATGTTTGAGAGAAATGGTAATATTGTGTATCTGGAATGAATTGTAGGTCTTTAAGTCCATCTCATGAAAAATGGGAGCAGAAACAAGAGTGTTGCGTTTATATTTTTGTTCAGTATATATATTTATGGGTGTATCGAGACTAGATGGTCAGTATGGATAACTAAGGTGCACTAAAACTGGGTGAGCAGGCAAGGCATGTCACCCAGGTTGTGTGACAATTATTTTATATAAATGTATATATGTATATATATATTCCATCCACCATCCCTCCTTTACGGAGAACTGCGTTATTTTTATTGTCCATTACGAAAAAAATAAAAAAACTATATATATATATATATATATATACATATATATTTATGGGTGTATCGAGACTAGTTGGTCATTATGGATAACTAAGTTGCACTAAAATTGGGTGAGCAGGCAAAGCATGTCACCCAGGTTGTGTGACAATTATTTTATATATATGTATGTATATATTCCATCCACCATCCCTCCTTTACGGAGAACTGCGTTATTTTTCTTTTCTATTGCTAATAAAAAAACTATATATATGTACATATATATATATATATATATATGGGTGTATCGAGACTAGATGGTCAGTATGGATAACTAAGGTGCACTAAAATTGGGTGAGCAGGCAAGGCATGTCACCCAGGTTGTGTGACAATAATTTTATATATATGTATATATATATTCCATCCACTATCCCTCCTTTATGGAGAACTGCGTTATTTTTATTGTCTATTGCAAAAAAAAACACAAAAAAACTATATATATATATATATATACACATATATATTTATGGGTGTATCGAGACTAGTTGGTCATTATGGATAACTAAGGTGCACTAAAATTGGGTGAGCAGGCAAGGCATGTCACCCCAGTTGTGTGACAATTATTTTATATAAATGTATATATATATTCCCTCCACCACCCCTCCTTTACGGAGGACTGCTTTATTTTTAATATCCATTGCGAAAAAAAAACACAAGAAAAAGAAAAAATATCTATATATATATATACATATATATATATATATATATATATATATATATATATATATATATGGGTGTGTCGAGACTAGATGGTCAGTATGGATAACTGAGGTGCACTAAAATTGGGTGAGCAGGCAAGGCATGTCACCCAGGTTGTGTGACAATTATTTTATATATATGCATATACATTTTCCATCCACCATCCCTCCTTTATGGAGAACTGCGTTATTTTTATTGTCTATTGCAAAAAAAAACCAGAAAAACTATATATATATATATATATATATATATACATATATATTCATGGGTGTATCGAGACTAGATGGTCATTATGGATAACTAAAGTGCACTAAAATTGGGTGAGCAGGCAAGGCATGTCACCCAGGTTGTGTGACAATTATTTTATATAAATGTATATATATATATATATATTCCATCCACCATCCCTCCTTTACGGAGAACTGCGTTATTTTTCTTTTCTATTGCTAATAAAAAAACTATATATATATACATATATATTTATGGGTGTATCGAGACTAGATGGTCATTATGAATAACTAAGGTGCACTAAAATTGGGTGAGCAGGCAAGGCATGTCACCCCGGTTGTGTGACAATTATTTTATATATATATTCCATCCACCATCCCTCCTTTACGGAGGACTGCTTTATTTTTAATATCCATTGCGAAAAAAAAACACAAGAAAAAGAAAAAATATCTATATATATATACATATATATATATATATATATATATATATATATATATATATATATATATATGGGTGTGTCGAGACTAGATGGTCAGTATGGATAACTAAAGTGCACTAAAATTGGGTGAGCAGGCAAGGCATGTCACCCAGGTTGTGTGACAATTATTTTATATAAATGTATATATATATATATATATATATATATATATATATATATATATATATATATATATATATATATATATATATATATATATATATTCCATCCACCATCCCTCCTTTACGGAGAACTGCGTTATTTTTCTTTTCTATTGCTAATAAAAAAACTATATATATGTACATATATATATATATATATATGGGTGTATCGAGACTAGTTGGTCATTATGGATAACTAAGTTGCACTAAAATTGGGTGAGCAGGCAAGGCATGTCACCCAGGTTGTGTGACAATTATTTTATATATATATGTATATATATATTCCCTCCACCACCCCTCCTTTACGGAGGACTGCTTTATTTTTAATATCCATTGCGAAAAAAAAACACAAGAAAAAGAAAAAATATCTATATATATATACATATATATATATATATATATATATATATATATATATATATATATATATGGGTGTGTCGAGACTAGATGATCAGTATGGATAACTAAAGTGCACTAAAATTGGGTGAGCAGGCAAGGCATGTCACCCAGGTTGTGTGACAATTATTTTATATAAATGTATATATATATATATATATATATATATATATATATATATATATATATATATATATATATATATATTCCATCCACCATCCCTCCTTTACGGAGAACTGCGTTATTTTTCTTTTCTATTGCTAATAAAAAAACTATATATATGTACATATATATATATATATATATATGGGTGTATCGAGACTAGTTGGTCATTATGGATAACTAAGTTGCACTAAAATTGGGTGAGCAGGCAAGGCATGTCACCCAGGTTGTGTGACAATTATTTTATATATATATGTATATATATATTCCCTCCACCACCCCTCCTTTACGGAGGACTGCTTTATTTTTAATATCCATTGCGAAAAAAAAACACAAGAAAAAGAAAAAATATCTATATATATACATATATATATATATATATATATATATATATATATATATATATATATATATATATATATATATATATATATATATGGGTGTGTCGAGACTAGATGGTCAGTATGGATAACTAAGGTGCACTAAAATTGGGTGAGCAGGCAAGGCATGTCACCCAGGTTGTGTGACAATTATTTTATATATATGCATATACATATTCCATCCACCATCCCTCCTTTACGGAGAACTGCGTTATTTTTATTGTCTATTGCAAAAAAAAAACAGAAAAACTATATATATATATATATATATATATATATATATATATATATATATATATATATATATATATATATATATATATATATATATATATATATATATACATATATATTCATGGGTGTATCGAGACTAGATGGTCATTATGGATAACTAAAGTGCACTAAAATTGGGTGAGCAGGCAAGGCATGTCACCCAGGTTGTGTGACAATTATTTTATATAAATGTATATATATATATATATATATATATTCCATCCACCATCCCTCCTTTACGGAGAACTGCGTTATTTTTCTTTTCTATTGCTAATAAAAAAACTATATATATATGTACATATATATATATATATGGGTGTATCGAGACTAGTTGGTCATTATGGATAACTAAGTTGCACTAAAATTGGGTGAGCAGGCAAGGCATGTCACCCAAGTTGTGTGACAATTATTTTATATATATGTATATATATATTCCATCCACCATCCCTCCTTTATGGAGAACTGCGTTATTTTTATTGTCTATTGCAAAAAAAAAAACAAAAAAAACTATATATATATACATATATATTTATGGGTGTATCGAGACTAGATGGTCATTATGAATAACTAAGGTGCACTAAAACTGGGTGAGCAGGCAAGGCATGTCACCCAGGTTGTGTGACAATTATTTTATATATATGTATATATATATTCCATCCACCATCCCTCCTTTATGGAGAACTGCGTTATTTTTATTGTCTATTGCAAAAAAAAAAACAAAAAAAACTATATATATATATACATATATATATATGGGTGTATCGAGACTAGAAGGTCATTATGCATAACTAAAGTGCACTAAAATTGGGTGAGCAGGAAAGGCATGTCACCCCAGTTGTGTGACAATTATTTTATATATATGTATATATATATATATATTCCCTCCACCACCCCTCCTCTACGGAGGACTGCTTTATTTTTATTTCCATTGCAAAAATAAAAAATTTTAAAACACAAAAAAAAAAAAAAAACGAAAATAATAATAATAAAAATAATTTTGAATGTGTATTCAAATAAGTTTGAATGTGTGTGAACTATATATAAATATATATATACACATGCATATACAGAAATATATACACACACACACATATATATATATACACACACACACACAGACACACACTCACATAAACACATACACACACTGTGTACAGTCTTATGCAAAGGTTTGGCACCCCTTGACAAATAACATCTTTTCAATTACAAAAGCAACAATATCAGTTAATACAGTCTCTTTAGGAACTGGGGGAAAAATACACAATATTTTCAGCAAACATTGATGAATAGTTACTTTTTATGCCATAAATTGAACAAAATTACAAAATAAAAACATTATTATGGCACTCTGCAAAAGTTTGGGCACCCTACGTAATCAGTACTTAGTAACACCTCCTCTGCCAGATATCACAGCTTACAAGCGCTTCTTATAGCCAGCTGAAAGGCTTTCAGTTCTTGTACTTGGGATTTTCTCACATTCTTCCTTGCAAAAGGCTTCTAGTTCTGTAATATTCTAATATATCAAGGGCTGTATTGTCAAATAGGAGATCGGCAGCATTCTCCCACCTGAGAAAACTGTACTACAATGCCCTTGATAGTGTGTAGAAACACACTCGTCAGCTCTAGTCCTCCTGTAACAACGCAAAAGGACTGGCAACCCTCAGGTATTTATGCGTGCGATTGTATGATAAATTCACCCTGACAGTCTCACACTTCTCTTGGTACCAACAGGTCTCATGGAATATATAAAAGGCAACTGCAACAATTATACTCGGCACTAAACATCGAGGCACGGAAATGCAGCAGAGCTTGTGTATTTCTCAGGATGCATTCTAGTAAAATGCCCGGAAAATGAGCTAAAGACATATTTCAAGGGGCACTATATAAAACCGATGGAAATTTTACTGATTAAATAAAAGGAAAAGCATCGTTTGAAAAATCACAAATGTTTCTAAGATTCAATGCATCGCTTTTTGACCACATCATAGCGATGAACACATCATTGTTCCTGACAATGTCCTAATACAGAAATAAAACTTTATGTTGGTAAACTCAAAAAGCCTTCAGCTGTCACACTGGCTAACGATCTCAAACGATTATAAAGCAGCATTTTGAAAAGCGCTGTTTTAAAATAACAGATACAACACTTACCTTGTCTTCTGGCCAAATGCTTTTCACGGCTTGGCACTCCAACGGTGCTGAAACGAAATTTGTATTTCCTCCTACCTCGTTGGCCCTTCAGTTCTTCTTTTCTCCCTTTGGATGTTTTTTTCCTTCTTCTTTGGATATTGTTTTTTATTTTTGTTTGTTTTTTTTTACTTTGCATGTTTTTCCTTCTTCGGATATTATTTTTTTGGCTTATTTTTTTAGACGATGTTTTTTTCGTCTTCTTTAAAAATTGATTTTTTTCGTCTTCTTTAAATATTGTTTTTTTTTTCATCCTTTTGATGTTGTTTTACGGAACAAGAGCCGTACAGTGCTACTCTATCAGGAGGTAGCGCCAACTGAACGCCTTGAAGCAGTACCCAGCTCTTTTATAGGGAGCGTCAACCCGAAGTCAAGTTCTAGAACGTTGCACTCACTTTTCATTGGTTTCCCAGCTATGCTGTCAGAATAATGTTTGCTGATTGGTCGAAAATTTTAAAACGTACCCGAGTACTGTAAAAAAAACTCAAGATCTTGCTACCCTACGGAGCACCCATAAGGTGATTTTTTTTATACGTTATATGCAGCTATTTGTAGCAGGCCGTAATTAGACTAATCCACCCTTTGTCAATAAAGCCAACAAGAGAACAGGTTGCCCAAAGTTTGCTCAGGTACACGCCACAGCACAACCTTAAAAACACATCCAGCACAAATCACACTAGTGAATGACACAGCAAATCACAGCAATAAAAAAGACCCCTATGGGCAATCCAGCACCCAGACTACAGGTGCCAAAAGGCCCAGCCTGCCTAATAATGAACCCAAAATATACATACAACAAAGAAAAAGACACAAACAAAAAAGAAAATAAAACTAGCCAGCTGCTCCCACTAAACCCCGCTCCCGAGGCCACTAAGCCGGCTGGCTTGATAATACACGATACAACCTCAGATAAAACATATTAAAGCAACACCAGGGAGGTTTACAACCTGATCCTTAAAATTATCGACCCGTAATTCCACCTTGAAAACCCCTAAAGAACAGTAGTTTACCCCATGACTCACTGCCCCATTCAAACAAAAAAAAAACAGGTTTTTGGGGTAACCTTTAGGTCAGCTCTTCAAAACCAGGTATGAGGACTCTTCAGCTAATCAGTCCTCTAATTAGAAATCTAATTAGGGAGTTGCAGCGAAAACCTGCATACACACCGGCCCTTTGCGGATAAGATTGTTCACCCCTGAAACAAGCAAACAGAAAGGCTGCTACACTGCAAATTCAATATGCCCGCCGATGCTCCCCCAAATCTATCAGGACCCTGCCTGTCTTTCCCGTGCCTGCTCCTTTGCCAATATGCCCTACCATCGGAACATGCACAGCCATCTCGCCCCGGCTATGCCTCCAGTCCGAACTGCAGTTCCTATACCTGCCTATAATTGCCTGGCTACAATCCATCCCCCAAAATGAAATTGATGACCCAACGATCACAGCTAAGAATTCTATCCCCAAACCACTGGTCTTCCTCCCCAACCGAACGATCATTCACTGACCGTGGTAACTTATAAGGGTTGGTATGATGACCAGTGGTGGACCTCACCGAACGTTTAACTGGTCTCTACACCTCGGGGGGGACATAACCTCCTCCATTATACGAGGCCTACTTGTGGATGCTCTATTGCGACCCCTCCCACCAGCCCTGTCCCCGTAAAACCACAGAGTCCTCATCCGATTCCATTTCTGTTGCCCCTGTGGGCAACCCAGACTCAGGAGACATTACCAGAACATCTTCCCCTGACATAACAACCCCCTGTGGTACTGGACGCAACTCTGTTCGGTGAACTTGACGGACAACCCCGTCCCCCTCCATTGGAGTTGCAGAGTAAACTGCACCCTGATCTTGGGGACACCGAACTACCATATACAAACAGGCATCCCAATGATCCTGTATTTTACCTCGAACATGGTTCCGCAAACACACCAGCTGACCTTCATCAAACCCCTAATCATTAACCAACTCATTGTGTTTCCGATTTCGTGGTGTGGCTTGTTCCTCCAACTAAGCCTTCACATACTCTTGAAGCACCTGCAAACTTTCCTGATGGTTTTGTACCCATTCCTCCAAAGGTCCACCATACTGACTGATCCCGGCAGGAGCCTGAAGATAGTGTATCGGTAATCGAGGCTCACAGCCAGACCTTAAATAAAAAGGCATCATCCAGTCATTTGGTGGGGTGTAGTATTGTAAGCTTCTCTGCTGGAGGAAGTGTGTGAAGCAAATTGTGCAAAAAAAATATTAAAGCAACACCAGGGAGGTTTACATCTAGATCCTTAAAATGATCGACCTGCAATTCCACCTTGAAAATCCAATTACCATATAAAGGATACAAGATGTAAAGATGACAAATGACATGGCACACATTTGTTGTTTAGACTGTTGTGTCAGGTTAATTGAAAGCTGAAGGATCTTAGTGTTTACTAGTCTAAGTAACAGAATGTCTAAACACTGTGCTTGCCTTTATGGGTTTTTAAGCAGAACATATAGGTATAGAAACATATTAACATTACGTTTCACGATTCACTGACTGGAGAATAGGAGAATATACACATCAATATTACTACTTAAGTTAACTAACCCTAATCCCAACCCCTATTGGCACGGAGCCCGCCAGGGTTCAGGTGAGATATAAATCTGTAATCTGTATCAATGGTTTTGCTATCCATACCCACCCTATTAATGTTAGCTTCCCAGGGTTTCTTGTTAGACAAGCTCTGTGTCTCTCTATACCCCCATTTACTGCACGACTGATTGTCCATTTATAAAGAATCAAATAGGGTGAAGATGGTTTTAGTTTACAATTACTCTGGAAGGTGACCAGATTAAAAAAAAACTAAATACCATGCCTACGTGTATGTAATCTCCATCACAGTCCCCATTTTCCCCATAATCCTCGTTTTGATAGTGCCAATTTGTGTAATGTGAGTTTTTTTTTTTTTTTAAAAACTGTTATAGAAGAACATACTGGATGCCACATGTGTACAATTACCCCTTTCTAATTAGTGGGGTCCGTTGTGTCAGCTACAGCCTTTACTAACATACACATAAGTATACAGTCTTACAGCACTTTTGTTTTCCTTTTGTATTTAATGGTTTTCCATTTAGGGGGCAGCATGGTGGTGCAGTGGTTAGCACTGTTGCCTCACACCTCTAGGGCCCGGGTTCGAGTCTCCACCTGGGTCACATGTGTGTGGAGTTTGCATGTTCTACCCATGTCATCGTGGGGTTTCCTCCGGGTACTCTGGTTTCCCCCACAGTCCAAAAACATGCTGAGGCTAATTGGAGTTGCTAAATTGCCCATAGGAGTGTATGCGTGAGTGAATAGTGTGTGAGTGTGCCCTGCGATGGGCTGGCCCGCCATCCTGAGTTGTTCCCTGTCTCGTGCCCATTGCTTCCGGGATAGGCTCCAGACCCCCCGCGATCCAGTAGGATAAGCGGTTTGGAAAATGGATGGATGGATGGATGGACAGTTTTCCATTTGAGGAATTAGCAAAAAACTGCAGTGCATGATGGGTAGGATCTAAAGGCTGCCTAACGCCCTTAATTTGTTTGCAATTTCGCCAGGTAGGCTACCTTCTTTAAACTGCGTTTTGCTAGACTACACATTTCGAGATGTTTTATTGTAGTCTTGGTAAATATATATATATAGTTTAGCCTAACCCAGCCACTTAAGGGAGCAAGCCAGCTCAGGTAGGTGCCAGTCCCAAGCCCGGATTAATGGAGAGGGTTGGCGTCAAGAAATAAAGAGAAATAAAGACAACTAATACTCCTAGTTTGCGAGATCTGACTGCAATGGCAGCACTGCTACAAGGGTGTGGATAAATCTATACAAATATCACCTGCATGCACATTACTTCTTTTACAATAACCAACTCCTGATCCATACTGTTAGTCATGAAAAAAAAAACTATCGTGTACATAGAGGCCCTGTGTAAAAAGATAACTGCCAAGGAAAAGATCAAAAACATTTATTTCAAGGATACAAAGTTTTTATGGTCATGTACAGTGTACAGTGCAATTCTTATTTGATTAACTTGAATGTCTCCACAGACTAGACGATTAAACAAATAAAGCAGCGCAACATTACAATAACTAATAACAAATAAACAAAGCTCACGAGTACTATTACAGTATTTATATCATTTATTTAAACTTAATTTTACCAGGTAAATTAACTACAAAGCAGTTACCACTGCTTTACCTGCTTCTCGGGAGAAATAGCAGATATACGTCATGTATGTGACTAAATTCTTAAGCCAATAAGGGCAAAGTTGTGTCGTAATGGAGGCGGATCCAGTTTGTGCAGCCGGTTAAAGACACTACGGGCATGTAAATGGAGAACGAAATTATAGTTATAATTCGGCGTGTTCGCGAAAACGACTTCATTTATTTTCTTATTGATTTATCGACAGACCATCATACTTTTTAGACGTTATAATAACAACACTCTATTGATCCCCAAAGAGAGAAATTCTCTCCTTGCCTGCCCCCTCTTACTGTCCATGATACACAAGCACATATGTAGAAAAACGTCAGCTTGGAAGCCAAGGCTGGACTTAACCTACTCTATTCTGGTATTCTGTTCTCCCAAGTAAGGCATCCCAAGTTCGAATCCAACTTCCGACAAAAGTTCTTCAATCGCTACAGCACAATTTGAGCCACTGATCGGCTTTAATTGCTTTGTTTTATTTTTGCGTTTCAGGCAAAACTACATAACACTTAAAGACACTACGGGCATGTAAATGGAGAACGAAATTATAGTTATAGCGAATCTCCTACACACAATACCAAGGTTACCGAACTTTGGTCAGCTGGCCGGAGTGAGACGTTCAATTCCCGTAAGATTTCTTTGCGCCAGCCTGAGAGTCTGAAAACACGTCACACCAGATGCATGAGAGATGGAAACCTGGGATATTCAGTCGAATCAGATCAAATATGATGCTAAGTTAGTACTAAGTTAAAATATGTTCCGCACTTGTAACATGCACCCATGATTTGGAACAGCAGCATACCTGTCAAGGTTTGGATTTGAAAATAAAGGAAATTTTCCGGCACCCGCCGTGAGCCATCCGCAACCAGGCTCCAGTATCCCTTACATTTTAAGACAGGAAATATAAAATAATATAAATATATAAAATATATAAAATATATTTTTGGCCACAACCGGGATTCGAACCCCGGTCTCCCGTGTGAAAGGCGGCGATCTTACCACTACACTATCCAGCAACTATATAATATAAGGGAGATTTACGGGAAAATACTAATACGGGAGGACGGCGGGAAAGAGAAGTAAAATACGGTAGTTTCCCGGCCAAAACGGGAGACTTGACAGCTATGGCTGTCTCTGGCCACGCCCCCTACAGTCGGTCCGGCCCCTGTTCGCGTGTTCGCGAAAACGACTTCATTTATTTTCTTATTGATTTATCGACAGACTTTTTAGACGTTATAATAACAACACTCTATTGATCCCCCTCTTACTGTCCATGATACACAATGACGAGACACATGTTCACTAATGACGAGAACTATTCTATTTTTCATGCCGGGGGTCCTTCAAATCTTACATTTACAAATCTTGTTCTTGTTCTCTGCTTTCTCCTTTCTCGTTCCCGTAGATATATATTATTATACGGAGATTTACGGAGTCTTCAAAGACGGTCCGGCTCCAGCTCAAGGATCACTGTTGCTGTGGTGTAGATCAGCTGATCTGTAGTAGTCTTCTACGTACATCTTCTAGTAGACCTTCTGAGGGTACTTCACGCATTCTTGGTCGGAGGGTCCAGGTTTCCAGCTTAGCTTATTTCTTATTTCTCAGGTCAGCTGCTCTTGTTTGGGATGTGCTTGACCGGCGTATACGACAGCGTGTACCAGTTCCCACTAATATCCAACAACTTCGCACAGCCATTGAAGAGGAGTGGACCAACATTCCACAGGCCACAATTGACAATCTGATAAACTCTATGCGAAGAAGATGTGTTGCATTGCATGAGGCAAATGGTGGTCACACCAGATACTGACCGGTTCTGAGTCCCCAGACCCCCAATAAAGCAAAAAACTGCACATTCCAGGGTGGCCTTTTATTGTGGGCAGTATAAGGTACACCTGTGCACTACCCATGATGTCAGATCAGCATCTTGATGTGGCACACCTGTGAGGTGGGATGGATTATCTCAGCAAAGCAGAAGTGCTCACTATCACACATTTAGACTGATTTGTGAGAAATGTTTGAGAGAAATGGTAATATTGTGTATCTGGAATGAATTGTAGGTCTTTAAGTCCATCTCATGAAAAATGGGAGCAGAAACAAGAGTGTTGCGTTTATATTTTTGTTCAGTATAGAATAAGCCCAGATTTATGTTTATTCAGTGGAGATAAGTACAACCTCTAAAGATAGGCCTACACCCGTTTTGGCAGTGTCTCCGGATCCCATGACAAATAATGCCTTCAGTACATCCTCCTCAACCCACACTGAAAGCAGAAGTGCTATGGGCTTTGCAAACGGTTTGCCGACATCACTCCTATACGTCCAATGATGACATTCACACCGTCTCCAGGGTGATGTTCCCTGACTCGCAGGGTCACTTGTGGTAAAGATAAAACCGCTTTTCTTGCGCGATTTGGACTCGCTCCATATATTAAAAGGGAGCTTCGTTGTCATGTTTGACGTAAGTATGAACAGGACCATCAAAAGAAAACAACTGGATGTGCATGTCAGGTATTGGGTGAATTATGAGAATGGCTCTCGAGTGCAGTCCTGGTTCTGGGATCACAGTACATGAGCCACTCCACCGCTGAAGACTTACTGGAGAAGTTTAAGGTAAGCCATTCAATAACATTTAAACTCATTAACGAACCCATGATTTTTAAATATCCATGGTTTATCTTTACATGTGTTTAAATGGGAGAACCATATTTATTGGTAAGCATATTTTAAAGATTTTATTGCTGCTTCATGGCTTTTGCTGCAAAAAAAATAGTTCATTGAGGAAATAGAATGTTTAAGTGTTGTGTAGCAACATGTACAGCTGTTGTACAGGCAAAAACTCTGGCTCAGTCCAAAGGAGGTGGATATAGGAATGGCTGTCATCAAGGTGGGACTTCTGTGAATTCACTGGTATCTTTACATACAAATGTATCAAACAATTGTGAAGTAAAAAATATGTGAATAACATGGAGTTTGAGCTGGTTTGATATGTACAGCTGAGGTAGTGTTAACCTTGGGCTGAGTGTGCAGAAAGATTCTGGAAATTTGACAAACCATCTTTTTGTCAGAGACAGTCAGGAGCCAAAGGCAGTGGAAGTGACCTTGGTGTCCTTCAGATTAAAAAAAATTGCCAGATTGTGCTCTCAAAAATGTGCAAAAAGGCCTTGGATAAATGCCCTCTGAAGTACTCGATTGTACATGAGATGACGTGCTTGGACCCAAACAAAATGCACACCAGCCAGATAACTGCCAGCAGAAAAGGAGAAATCTCATGCAGAAGTTTGCGCAGGAGAATCGGTTGGCAGGCAGGATATCTGCTGGTAAATCATAGGATAAGAATAGGATAGTTCAGAATATTATTTTTAAATTATGCTTTTCTTTTTTCACATCTAACTGAATCAGGGACGGATTACAAACCGGGTTAGCGGGGCCGCTGCCCAGGGGCCCTTGGGGTGCAGGGGGCCCGTGGGCCCCAAGCCCAAAACAATTTGCAACGCTTATCAGCAATGTATTTTCGTTTGTCTATTTTAGAGGGCCTACATTCTTTGATCCTCTGCCTACAAGGTCCCCTGACCCTATAGGGAGGGTGTTTGGCTGCCAAGGGCCCTTGACTTGTGGTGGTTGTGGTGGTGGTGCAGGTGGTGGTGGTGGGGGGGGGGCCTCGCGAACGTTTTACCCAGGGGCCCACACAACCCATAATCCGTCCCTGAACTGAATAGTGTTAACACGTAGATTTTAGCAGTATTTAGAAGACCGACTCTTGGTGTTTGAAAAGAAGCATCAGCCCAGTTATATTTTCTTTGATGAGCCTAGAGATATCTCAAGATTAAATTAAAATGATTGCACATTTATGGTATCATAGGAAAATTGGGTTATAAATCACTTTCCTATTCTACATGTGATTCTGTGTATTGACATTGTTGATCTGCATCTAATCTACTGTAATTAATGTAATTACAGGTGATGCAATATCCCAGCAGTCTGATAATCACCTGCACAATGAGGCAAAAGGCTTGGATTTTATATCCTTCATTCCTTCAGCACCATCCAAAGTTGATGTCTTTTTACATCAAAAAGTTAGTGGGCCTTATCCTGACCTCTGGATGTTCTGCAAGAACTTGCTGCTGCTGTCCTATGGGCAAGCCGAAGTGGAACGAATAGAGGTGGAGACCTGCAACTTATCAGAGGAAACAGTTGTTGCACAGAGGCTTATATGCGACCATGTCAGAGTGTGTGGGGGAGCAACCAAAGCGCCTCTGACCAAAGGTGAAAGATGAGCGAAAAGCAAAAAAGAAAACTTGAGGAACTCAAGAGGAAGAGAGTCTCACTGGAAAGTGTATGTGAGAGTTTACAAAAGGATGCTGAGCACATGGCAGAGGAAGCAGAGAGTGCTGCTGGAACCAAAAGGGCAACATTACTTACCAAGTCCAATACTCTGAGCCGACGAGCGAAGGAGGAGAAAGAGCAGTTGGTGGTCTTAAATGCAGATACTGAAGAATAGGCTACTGAACTGTGACTCCTAACACATCAAGAGTGAATCGGTGGAAACAAAAATATTTAGGTTCTTTGCATTTTTGGAGTATTTTACTTTCTGTGCCTGTTTGTACATTGTTCACAGCCATAATACTTTATAATTACAAGGTAGTTTTATGTTAGAGCTCTTGCTCCAATAAATATGTGCCTTGTAATTAACTAAATTCTAGGCTATTCAGTTTTTTTTGCCCTCGTGATGGTCGTGGGTTGTGAAAAAAGCCTTCTTCTTAGGGGTACCGCTGGGGCCAGCCGGGCGTATGTCGTGGCTTCAGTGAGTACTTATGTTTGTCATGCTGCCTGTGTACTTTATAGCGGCACAACATATTTCTGCAAATTGCATGCGTCAAATTGTCTGTCTCTCTTAAAAAATATGAAGTGTCACCAAAATTTTAAACGGGGAATCAATCTCAATGAAAAATATTCGTCAAGTAACGTTTCTAAAATAATATAGACATACTAATAATTATATATTAATAAATCGGATGAACGATGCATCCCAAATTGTATCCGCTGCGCACTTCTTAATCAGGGCAATCGCATCGTGGAGGTTTCTGCAGACGCCCAAAAAGACTTACTTAAGAAAACTGTTGCATGATAATTTGTACCATTTTCAAGGGTGGGGGGCGTGCAGTAGATGCCCCCTTTATTTTTGTGCTTCTGCCGTTCAAACCGAGCAGCACTGAGTTTGTCATGGCACCTGACGCCAAATCTACTGCTTAGCTGCTACAGACAGAACTATCTTCAAATCACCACTAGGGGGTGTCAATGCTGCAGCTTCGTTCTATGGTTGATCTTTTTCAAAGACAGTTTTTTTTCTCTCTCTCCACATAATCAACTTAACTGATTAGCGTGCTTTCATAGTAATGGTTTTTAATCCGTGTTAATCTTCTGAACAATGACTAGTAAAGGTTCTATGAGGTTGTCCTACTTACTATGGATTTTAAGTTTTTTATCAAGGTGTTAAAACGTACCACAGTTGCCAGTCCTGTGTTTTATGTCTAGCAATTTGTACAGTTTCTTCAGTATAAACACATGCCATGATCTGTGAGAATCTCCTCCAGAACTCTGCATTTCCTCAAGATCTTTTTGTAATATTGCATCATGGCACTGCTCAGAACAACACAGATGGTGCATAACAACACAAGGGAGTACAAGACAACATGGTGCAGAAACAGTGCGATACAAAGCAGGACAAAACTGGATGATACGTGGTCAGTGGTGGATAAAGTGCAGTAACAGCTGTACAGTGCAGCTGCCGTGGAAATGACTGTTACAGGGGATGCAAAAGCTGCAGGTTTGAATTGTTTGGCGAATGAAGCTGTTCATGAATCTGCTAGTCAGTGTTTGTGGATGGTGGTCAGAGTCCTGGATTATAGACTGAACCTTGTTACTGTGGCAGTTAAAGTACAGCTGGTCAATGGAGGGCAGTTCAGTGCGAATGATGTTCTTAACAGACTTCGCAATGTACTGCCTTCCTGTCATGTGGCTCCACCATACCATAGTACTACTGTAAGAACTAGGGATGTAACAATACATTCAACTCACCATTTGATACGATTCACGATTCTGAGTTCACGATACAATTTTCTCATTTTTTGCAGAATGAGCTGCAGACAAATATATTCAAAAATATTCTTATATTTATCTTTCTGAACTGTTGACACTGTTGTGAACAGTGCAACTGAATTTGAATAAAATACTGTTGAAAAAAATCCCAAATCAAAATAAGTAAATAAAAAAAAATAAATCAAATAAATAAGCTAAGGTTTGCATGTGCAGCTTTTTAGCGTGCTTTGCCCTTTTAATAATCTTCACTCAGCTCACGGTGGTGCCAGTGGACCTGTTTGTGTATGTTATCAGTCTATTACAATGTTTGCATGCAGTTTATGTCTTGTCTGTGCTTTTCTCGCTGTTTCCTCCTCGTTTGTGATTACCGGAAAGCTAATATGCTGCCACACCGCCAATTGAAGATCGGGCGGTGCGTCCATCCATCCATTTTCTGAAACCACTTAATCCCAACTGAGATCGCGGGGGAGACCGGAGCCTATCCCGGGAACAAGGGGCGCAGACAGGAACCAAGCCCAGGCAGTCACCTACACACCGCAGGTCGCACACACTCACACAACTACAGGGCCAATTTAGACTCACCAGTCAACCTATCCTGCATGCTTTTGGACCGTGGGAGGAACCTGGAGTCCCCGGCGAAAACGGGGAGAGCATGCGAACTCCACACAGAAAGGGCCCTGGACCGAAGCCAGCACTAACCACTGTGCCGTCCTCAGTTTCAAATTCATTCATCATCTCGCGTTCGCTCAAAACCAAAAACTGACGTACGATGTCGACGTGATACGCAGTGACATCTGACGTCAAACTCACATTGTGAAATCAAATGTAATATTACACCAGTTTTTCTGTTAAAGTACTGTGAAGTACTCCTACAATAGTGATTCATTTTCCACATCAGCCGGTTTAAATCTTCATGCATTTGCACCGATTTTTAACTGATTTGTGATTCATCATTACATGCCAGGGCCAGCAGCTCTGCATGGCTCGACCCTCATAAACATTCTCCACACATGCTGTTCAGGCAGTGGCCACAGAAATTCCCCCAGTGAACTTTATGCTTTCTGTCGGAGAGTATGCTGTGTTCTGGCCTTAAACCCTGCATACTACTTTGCAGACTTTGATCCTCTTAACAACAATTGGCATTTCTGGTGGCTGAATATCCATCCATCCGTCATCCAACTGCATGCTTAAAAGCTGTGAATAATAGTAATAATTCTTAAAATTGCAACTATCTAGAATTTCAGCCTAGTTACTCAGCTAAATTACTATTTAAACCTAGAATAATTTCTATAAGGGGCGGCATGGTGGTGCAGTGGTTAGCACTGTCGCCTCACACCTCTGGGACCCGGGTTCGTGTCTCCGCCTGGGTCACATGTGTGTGGAGTTTGCATGTTCTCCCCATGTCGTTGTGGGGTTTCCTCTGGGTACTCCGGTTTCCCCCCACAGTCCAAAAACATGCTGGGGCTAATTGGAGTTGCTGAATTGCCCGTAGGTGTGTGTGTGTGAGTGGATGGTGTGTGAGTGTGCCCTGCGATGGGCTGGCCCCCCATCCTGGGTTGTTCCCTGCCTCGTGCCCATTGATTCTGGGATAGGCTCCGGACCCCCCGCGACCCAATAGGATAAGCGGTTTGGAAAATGGATGGATGGATAATTTCTATATGTGTGATAGAATCAAAAAATATTTTGTTTTACATATAAATCTTCACAAGGTGTATTACACATGGTATTCCCCAGACACCGCCACCCCAACAGATGCTTTGTTTGTTAAGACAATAGCTCAGAAAGTGGTTGATCGATCTTTTGCAGCTTTTACCAAGGTTTGTACAAGCCAAAATTAAATTTTGAAACGGATCCCTGCCACACCCTGCCCTCCTGAACCTCCCGTTTCCTCCCTAGTGTGGTATAACGTGCCATGCCTGTTCCGCGTTTGTTTTACCTCTCCTTCCTGCCCTTGTGTTACTCATTTCAGGTGCCTCTAGTTTGCTCCCTGCTTAGCCTTGTATAAATGTGCTTCTCAGTCCTGCCTTTAATGTTGCTGCTGCTGTTTGCCTGTGTGTTCTTCCCTGCTTATGATTCCCCCGTGATCCAGTTGTGATCCAGTTGTCTTCATATCATGTATTCACATTCCTCAGCTGAGAGTGAACAAAGTTCTGTGGAAAGTATCTGACTACAGATAGACTTTCACCCAGTTCTCTGCGGGAGCTCTGATTACAGAGTGACTCCCCGACTACTTCTGAAGCCCTTCCTTAAGTATCCAGACCAGGTGATGGCATGTTTCTGAAGACTGACTAATTTCGGTCAATGGTTAATTTTAGGGGCATTGCTGACCTTGGTTCTCAAGTCCCCAGCCAATCAGATCACTTTAGGGGGTGGTTGTAATTCCCTTGTTCTACCATGAGAGAATCTCTCTCAGTTTGGTGGGTTGAGCCGAAGTTTCTGTATTTCTCTTAGGAAAAGCTATACTGCCTTAAATCTGAGAGTATAATACTCCTCGTCTCATGCCTATTCAAACGAGACCAAACATGCGTGTATTTGTCCCTAACATCTATGTGTGCTGAGTTATCCTGTTTATAGTGGAAAAGGTGTCTGTGTCTGGAGGCTGACAGCTGTTGTTGCTGTGGATTGATTGTGGAACTCTGGTCACTCCGGGGGTGAAAGGTCTTGCTTTTTCTGTGCTGCTCCAGTTATTCCTATCCAGTCTCTCAGGAGCCGGCAGGCCTTTGCCTTCCTTAAAAGGGGTGGTTTGACGAGTTGAGTCCAGTCTTGCCTGGGCCAGCGGAGCTCTGAAATAGACTGATGCAGGCTGATCAGAGTTGGGGCCTGCAGGACCTATAAGTTTTATGTCCTTACAGAATGTAAGTGGCATCATACTAAACTAGTGGTGTTCGAACTAGCATGGAAAGAGGCTATGGGTAGCTACAAAAAGGCTCTTAGTGCCGCCAAATCATCTAGTATCTATCAGAACTAATTGAAATAAACAAAAATAATCCTAGATTCCTATTTACTATGGTGTCCAAGCTGACTAATAACCAGACCACTGGTTATTTTCCAGTGACGACTTTATGAAACTTTTTGACCAAAAATATGCTCAATTAAACAGAACATTTTGAATATTGAATATTGGTTAACCAGTCAGAACTGATGTACTTAATTTTATCTTCAAATTCATCTACTTGTATGCTAGAACCTGTTCCATCAAAATTATTCAGCGATGCTCCCAGCATTGATTGAACCGCTACTAGCAATAGTTAAACTAAAACATATAATCATATTACCCCAATTTTATCTTCACTGCACTGGCTGCCAGTTAGATTTCGTGTTGACTACAAAACACTGCTCTTAACCTATAAAGCTGTAAATGGTCTTGCACCGCAGTATGTGAGTGACCTCATTTGCGTTCCGAATCATACACTTAGATGACGAGATGGAGGTATTCTATCCGTACCCAGAATAAAGAACATTACCTTTGGGGGAAGAGCATTTGCTCATAAAGCACCACAGCTATGGAATAAACTTCCTATTAGTGTTCGGAACTCAGACACAATCTCTGCTTTTAAGTCAAGGCTTAAGATGTACCTCTTTCGCCAGTCTTTTGGATAGTTAAATCTTCTTTTCTAAGGTGAATGGGAAATCTGGAGGTTCATAGTTATTTGAGATTGAAGGGGAAAGGGGGGATTGGTGCTGTCGTCCTGCCACTCTCGCCGATCACTTAAGCTGTGGATGGGAGGTGGCTTGACGCCAAAACCTCTGTAAACCCTCATGCCTGTGCTTCCTTCCAGGTCACTCTTTTAGGCAGGCTGTCATAGTTGCTTTAGTCCTGCCGGTTAGGTGTAGGGCAATAACTCTTCTCCATCTTCTCTTTTTCGAGCTGATACCGAGCCGACTACACCGTGTGAACCCGCACCTGGACTCCTGGATATAACTACATGAAACCAACTGGGACTTTATAACTATATGAACTCTAATGAATGTCAATGTAAATGCAGTTTCATGCTCCTTGGTCGCCCAGAGGAGGATGGGGTCCCCTTCTGAGTCTAGGTTCCACTCAAGGTTTCTTCCTGCTAGAGGGAGTTTCCTTGCCACTGTCGCCTCAGGCTTTTAAATATAAATATAAATATATAAAATATATAAAATATATTTTTGGCCACAACCGGGATTCGAACCCCGGTCTCCCGTGTGAAAGGCGGCGATCTTACCACTACACTATCCAGCAACTATATAATATAAGGGAGATTTACGGGAAAATACTAATACGGGAGGACGGCGGGAAAGAGAAGTAAAATACGGTAGTTTCCCGGCCAAAACGGGAGGCTCCAGTATCCCTTACATTTTAAGACAGGAAATATAAAATAATATAAATTATATAAAATATAATATAAATATAAATATAAATATATAAAATATATAAAATATATTTTTGGCCACAACCGGGATTCGAACCCCGGTCTCCCGTGTGAAAGGCGGCGATCTTACCACTACACTATCCAGCAACTATATAATATAAGGGAGATTTACGGGAAAATACTAATACGGGAGGACGGCGGGAAAGAGAAGTAAAATACGGTAGTTTCCCGGCCAAAACGGGAGACTTGACAGCTATGGCTGTCTCTGGCCACGCCCCCTACAGTCGGTCCGGCCCCTGTTCGCGTGTTCGCGAAAACGACTTCATTTATTTTCTTATTGATTTATCGACAGACTTTTTAGACGTTATAATAACAACACTCTATTGATCCCCCTCTTACTGTCCATGATACACAATGACGAGACACATGTTCACTAATGACGAGAACTATTCTATTTTTCATGCCGGGGGTCCTTCAAATCTTACATTTACAAATCTTGTTCTTGTTCTCTGCTTTCTCCTTTCTCGTTCCCGTAGATATATATTATTATACGGAGATTTACGGAGTCTTCAAAGACGGTCCGGCTCCAGCTCAAGGATCACTGTTGCTGTGGTGTAGATCAGCTGATCTGTAGTAGTCTTCTACGTACATCTTCTAGTAGACCTTCTGAGGGTACTTCACGCATTCTTGGTCGGAGGGTCCAGGTTTCCAGCTTAGCTTATTTCTTATTTCTCAGGTCAGCTGCTCTTGTTTGGGATGTGCTTGACCGGCGTATACGACAGCGTGTACCAGTTCCCACTAATATCCAACAACTTCGCACAGCCATTGAAGAGGAGTGGACCAACATTCCACAGGCCACAATTGACAATCTGATAAACTCTATGCGAAGAAGATGTGTTGCATTGCATGAGGCAAATGGTGGTCACACCAGATACTGACCGGTTCTGAGTCCCCAGACCCCCAATAAAGCAAAAAACTGCACATTCCAGGGTGGCCTTTTATTGTGGGCAGTATAAGGTACACCTGTGCACTACCCATGATGTCAGATCAGCATCTTGATGTGGCACACCTGTGAGGTGGGATGGATTATCTCAGCAAAGCAGAAGTGCTCACTATCACACATTTAGACTGATTTGTGAGAAATGTTTGAGAGAAATGGTAATATTGTGTATCTGGAATGAATTGTAGGTCTTTAAGTCCATCTCATGAAAAATGGGAGCAGAAACAAGAGTGTTGCGTTTATATTTTTGTTCAGTATAGAATAAGCCCAGATTTATGTTTATTCAGTGGAGATAAGTACAACCTCTAAAGATAGGCCTACACCCGTTTTGGCAGTGTCTCCGGATCCCATGACAAATAATGCCTTCAGTACATCCTCCTCAACCCACACTGAAAGCAGAAGTGCTATGGGCTTTGCAAACGGTTTGCCGACATCACTCCTATACGTCCAATGATGACATTCACACCGTCTCCAGGGTGATGTTCCCTGACTCGCAGGGTCACTTGTGGTAAAGATAAAACCGCTTTTCTTGCGCGATTTGGACTCGCTCCATATATTAAAAGGGAGCTTCGTTGTCATGTTTGACGTAAGTATGAACAGGACCATCAAAAGAAAACAACTGGATGTGCATGTCAGGTATTGGGTGAATTATGAGAATGGCTCTCGAGTGCAGTCCTGGTTCTGGGATCACAGTACATGAGCCACTCCACCGCTGAAGACTTACTGGAGAAGTTTAAGGTAAGCCATTCAATAACATTTAAACTCATTAACGAACCCATGATTTTTAAATATCCATGGTTTATCTTTACATGTGTTTAAATGGGAGAACCATATTTATTGGTAAGCATATTTTAAAGATTTTATTGCTGCTTCATGGCTTTTGCTGCAAAAAAAATAGTTCATTGAGGAAATAGAATGTTTAAGTGTTGTGTAGCAACATGTACAGCTGTTGTACAGGCAAAAACTCTGGCTCAGTCCAAAGGAGGTGGATATAGGAATGGCTGTCATCAAGGTGGGACTTCTGTGAATTCACTGGTATCTTTACATACAAATGTATCAAACAATTGTGAAGTAAAAAATATGTGAATAACATGGAGTTTGAGCTGGTTTGATATGTACAGCTGAGGTAGTGTTAACCTTGGGCTGAGTGTGCAGAAAGATTCTGGAAATTTGACAAACCATCTTTTTGTCAGAGACAGTCAGGAGCCAAAGGCAGTGGAAGTGACCTTGGTGTCCTTCAGATTAAAAAAAATTGCCAGATTGTGCTCTCAAAAATGTGCAAAAAGGCCTTGGATAAATGCCCTCTGAAGTACTCGATTGTACATGAGATGACGTGCTTGGACCCAAACAAAATGCACACCAGCCAGATAACTGCCAGCAGAAAAGGAGAAATCTCATGCAGAAGTTTGCGCAGGAGAATCGGTTGGCAGGCAGGATATCTGCTGGTAAATCATAGGATAAGAATAGGATAGTTCAGAATATTATTTTTAAATTATGCTTTTCTTTTTTCACATCTAACTGAATCAGGGACGGATTACAAACCGGGTTAGCGGGGCCGCTGCCCAGGGGCCCTTGGGGTGCAGGGGGCCCGTGGGCCCCAAGCCCAAAACAATTTGCAACGCTTATCAGCAATGTATTTTCGTTTGTCTATTTTAGAGGGCCTACATTCTTTGATCCTCTGCCTACAAGGTCCCCTGACCCTATAGGGAGGGTGTTTGGCTGCCAAGGGCCCTTGACTTGTGGTGGTTGTGGTGGTGGTGCAGGTGGTGGTGGTGGGGGGGGGCCTCGCGAACGTTTTACCCAGGGGCCCACACAACCCATAATCCGTCCCTGAACTGAATAGTGTTAACACGTAGATTTTAGCAGTATTTAGAAGACCGACTCTTGGTGTTTGAAAAGAAGCATCAGCCCAGTTATATTTTCTTTGATGAGCCTAGAGATATCTCAAGATTAAATTAAAATGATTGCACATTTATGGTATCATAGGAAAATTGGGTTATAAATCACTTTCCTATTCTACATGTGATTCTGTGTATTGACATTGTTGATCTGCATCTAATCTACTGTAATTAATGTAATTACAGGTGATGCAATATCCCAGCAGTCTGATAATCACCTGCACAATGAGGCAAAAGGCTTGGATTTTATATCCTTCATTCCTTCAGCACCATCCAAAGTTGATGTCTTTTTACATCAAAAAGTTAGTGGGCCTTATCCTGACCTCTGGATGTTCTGCAAGAACTTGCTGCTGCTGTCCTATGGGCAAGCCGAAGTGGAACGAATAGAGGTGGAGACCTGCAACTTATCAGAGGAAACAGTTGTTGCACAGAGGCTTATATGCGACCATGTCAGAGTGTGTGGGGGAGCAACCAAAGCGCCTCTGACCAAAGGTGAAAGATGAGCGAAAAGCAAAAAAGAAAACTTGAGGAACTCAAGAGGAAGAGAGTCTCACTGGAAAGTGTATGTGAGAGTTTACAAAAGGATGCTGAGCACATGGCAGAGGAAGCAGAGAGTGCTGCTGGAACCAAAAGGGCAACATTACTTACCAAGTCCAATACTCTGAGCCGACGAGCGAAGGAGGAGAAAGAGCAGTTGGTGGTCTTAAATGCAGATACTGAAGAATAGGCTACTGAACTGTGACTCCTAACACATCAAGAGTGAATCGGTGGAAACAAAAATATTTAGGTTCTTTGCATTTTTGGAGTATTTTACTTTCTGTGCCTGTTTGTACATTGTTCACAGCCATAATACTTTATAATTACAAGGTAGTTTTATGTTAGAGCTCTTGCTCCAATAAATATGTGCCTTGTAATTAACTAAATTCTAGGCTATTCAGTTTTTTTTGCCCTCGTGATGGTCGTGGGTTGTGAAAAAAGCCTTCTTCTTAGGGGTACCGCTGGGGCCAGCCGGGCGTATGTCGTGGCTTCAGTGAGTACTTATGTTTGTCATGCTGCCTGTGTACTTTATAGCGGCACAACATATTTCTGCAAATTGCATGCGTCAAATTGTCTGTCTCTCTTAAAAAATATGAAGTGTCACCAAAATTTTAAACGGGGAATCAATCTCAATGAAAAATATTCGTCAAGTAACGTTTCTAAAATAATATAGACATACTAATAATTATATATTAATAAATCGGATGAACGATGCATCCCAAATTGTATCCGCTGCGCACTTCTTAATCAGGGCAATCGCATCGTGGAGGTTTCTGCAGACGCCCAAAAAGACTTACTTAAGAAAACTGTTGCATGATAATTTGTACCATTTTCAAGGGTGGGGGGCGTGCAGTAGATGCCCCCTTTATTTTTGTGCTTCTGCCGTTCAAACCGAGCAGCACTGAGTTTGTCATGGCACCTGACGCCAAATCTACTGCTTAGCTGCTACAGACAGAACTATCTTCAAATCACCACTAGGGGGTGTCAATGCTGCAGCTTCGTTCTATGGTTGATCTTTTTCAAAGACAGTTTTTTTTCTCTCTCTCCACATAATCAA
This sequence comes from Brienomyrus brachyistius, assembly GCF_023856365.1. Taxonomy (NCBI): domain Eukaryota; kingdom Metazoa; phylum Chordata; class Actinopteri; order Osteoglossiformes; family Mormyridae; genus Brienomyrus; species Brienomyrus brachyistius. The sequence goes on from NW_026042798.1 coordinate 85,656, forward strand.
CTTAACTGATTAGCGTGCTTTCATAGTAATGGTTTTTAATCCGTGTTAATCTTCTGAACAATGACTAGTAAAGGTTCTATGAGGTTGTCCTACTTACTATGGATTTTAAGTTTTTTATCAAGGTGTTAAAACGTACCACAGTTGCCAGTCCTGTGTTTTATGTCTAGCAATTTGTACAGTTTCTTCAGTATAAACACATGCCATGATCTGTGAGAATCTCCTCCAGAACTCTGCATTTCCTCAAGATCTTTTTGTAATATTGCATCATGGCACTGCTCAGAACAACACAGATGGTGCATAACAACACAAGGGAGTACAAGACAACATGGTGCAGAAACAGTGCGATACAAAGCAGGACAAAACTGGATGATACGTGGTCAGTGGTGGATAAAGTGCAGTAACAGCTGTACAGTGCAGCTGCCGTGGAAATGACTGTTACAGGGGATGCAAAAGCTGCAGGTTTGAATTGTTTGGCGAATGAAGCTGTTCATGAATCTGCTAGTCAGTGTTTGTGGATGGTGGTCAGAGTCCTGGATTATAGACTGAACCTTGTTACTGTGGCAGTTAAAGTACAGCTGGTCAATGGAGGGCAGTTCAGTGCGAATGATGTTCTTAACAGACTTCGCAATGTACTGCCTTCCTGTCATGTGGCTCCACCATACCATAGTACTACTGTAAGAACTAGGGATGTAACGATACATTCAACTCACCATTTGATACGATTCACGATTCTGAGTTCACGATACAATTTTCTCATTTTTTGCAGAATGAGCTGCAGACAAATATATTCAAAAATATTCTTATATTTATCTTTCTGAACTGTTGACACTGTTGTGAACAGTGCAACTGAATTTGAATAAAATACTGTTGAAAAAAATCCCAAATCAAAATAAGTAAATAAAAAAAAATAAATCAAATAAATAAGCTAAGGTTTGCATGTGCAGCTTTTTAGCGTGCTTTGCCCTTTTAATAATCTTCACTCAGCTCACGGTGGTGCCAGTGGACCTGTTTGTGTATGTTATCAGTCTATTACAATGTTTGCATGCAGTTTATGTCTTGTCTGTGCTTTTCTCGCTGTTTCCTCCTCGTTTGTGATTACCGGAAAGCTAATATGCTGCCACACCGCCAATTGAAGATCGGGCGGTGCGTCCATCCATCCATTTTCTGAAACCACTTAATCCCAACTGAGATCGCGGGGGAGACCGGAGCCTATCCCGGGAACAAGGGGCGCAGACAGGAACCAAGCCCAGGCAGTCACCTACACACCGCAGGTCGCACACACTCACACAACTACAGGGCCAATTTAGACTCACCAGTCAACCTATCCTGCATGCTTTTGGACCGTGGGAGGAACCTGGAGTCCCCGGCGAAAACGGGGAGAGCATGCGAACTCCACACAGAAAGGGCCCTGGACCGAAGCCAGCACTAACCACTGTGCCGTCCTCAGTTTCAAATTCATTCATCATCTCGCGTTCGCTCAAAACCAAAAACTGACGTACGATGTCGACGTGATACGCAGTGACATCTGACGTCAAACTCACATTGTGAAATCAAATGTAATATTACACCAGTTTTTCTGTTAAAGTACTGTGAAGTACTCCTACAATAGTGATTCATTTTCCACATCAGCCGGTTTAAATCTTCATGCATTTGCACCGATTTTTAACTGATTTGTGATTCATCATTACATGCCAGGGCCAGCAGCTCTGCATGGCTCGACCCTCATAAACATTCTCCACACATGCTGTTCAGGCAGTGGCCACAGAAATTCCCCCAGTGAACTTTATGCTTTCTGTCGGAGAGTATGCTGTGTTCTGGCCTTAAACCCTGCATACTACTTTGCAGACTTTGATCCTCTTAACAACAATTGGCATTTCTGGTGGCTGAATATCCATCCATCCGTCATCCAACTGCATGCTTAAAAGCTGTGAATAATAGTAATAATTCTTAAAATTGCAACTATCTAGAATTTCAGCCTAGTTACTCAGCTAAATTACTATTTAAACCTAGAATAATTTCTATAAGGGGCGGCATGGTGGTGCAGTGGTTAGCACTGTCGCCTCACACCTCTGGGACCCGGGTTCGTGTCTCCGCCTGGGTCACATGTGTGTGGAGTTTGCATGTTCTCCCCATGTCGTTGTGGGGTTTCCTCTGGGTACTCCGGTTTCCCCCCACAGTCCAAAAACATGCTGGGGCTAATTGGAGTTGCTGAATTGCCCGTAGGTGTGTGTGTGTGAGTGGATGGTGTGTGAGTGTGCCCTGCGATGGGCTGGCCCCCCATCCTGGGTTGTTCCCTGCCTCGTGCCCATTGATTCTGGGATAGGCTCCGGACCCCCCGCGACCCAATAGGATAAGCGGTTTGGAAAATGGATGGATGGATAATTTCTATATGTGTGATAGAATCAAAAAATATTTTGTTTTACATATAAATCTTCACAAGGTGTATTACACATGGTATTCCCCAGACACCGCCACCCCAACAGATGCTTTGTTTGTTAAGACAATAGCTCAGAAAGTGGTTGATCGATCTTTTGCAGCTTTTACCAAGGTTTGTACAAGCCAAAATTAAATTTTGAAACGGATCCCTGCCACACCCTGCCCTCCTGAACCTCCCGTTTCCTCCCTAGTGTGGTATAACGTGCCATGCCTGTTCCGCGTTTGTTTTACCTCTCCTTCCTGCCCTTGTGTTACTCATTTCAGGTGCCTCTAGTTTGCTCCCTGCTTAGCCTTGTATAAATGTGCTTCTCAGTCCTGCCTTTAATGTTGCTGCTGCTGTTTGCCTGTGTGTTCTTCCCTGCTTATGATTCCCCCGTGATCCAGTTGTGATCCAGTTGTCTTCATATCATGTATTCACATTCCTCAGCTGAGAGTGAACAAAGTTCTGTGGAAAGTATCTGACTACAGATAGACTTTCACCCAGTTCTCTGCGGGAGCTCTGATTACAGAGTGACTCCCCGACTACTTCTGAAGCCCTTCCTTAAGTATCCAGACCAGGTGATGGCATGTTTCTGAAGACTGACTAATTTCGGTCAATGGTTAATTTTAGGGGCATTGCTGACCTTGGTTCTCAAGTCCCCAGCCAATCAGATCACTTTAGGGGGTGGTTGTAATTCCCTTGTTCTACCATGAGAGAATCTCTCTCAGTTTGGTGGGTTGAGCCGAAGTTTCTGTATTTCTCTTAGGAAAAGCTATACTGCCTTAAATCTGAGAGTATAATACTCCTCGTCTCATGCCTATTCAAACGAGACCAAACATGCGTGTATTTGTCCCTAACATCTATGTGTGCTGAGTTATCCTGTTTATAGTGGAAAAGGTGTCTGTGTCTGGAGGCTGACAGCTGTTGTTGCTGTGGATTGATTGTGGAACTCTGGTCACTCCGGGGGTGAAAGGTCTTGCTTTTTCTGTGCTGCTCCAGTTATTCCTATCCAGTCTCTCAGGAGCCGGCAGGCCTTTGCCTTCCTTAAAAGGGGTGGTTTGACGAGTTGAGTCCAGTCTTGCCTGGGCCAGCGGAGCTCTGAAATAGACTGATGCAGGCTGATCAGAGTTGGGGCCTGCAGGACCTATAAGTTTTATGTCCTTACAGAATGTAAGTGGCATCATACTAAACTAGTGGTGTTCGAACTAGCATGGAAAGAGGCTATGGGTAGCTACAAAAAGGCTCTTAGTGCCGCCAAATCATCTAGTATCTATCAGAACTAATTGAAATAAACAAAAATAATCCTAGATTCCTATTTACTATGGTGTCCAAGCTGACTAATAACCAGACCACTGGTTATTTTCCAGTGACGACTTTATGAAACTTTTTGACCAAAAATATGCTCAATTAAACAGAACATTTTGAATATTGAATATTGGTTAACCAGTCAGAACTGATGTACTTAATTTTATCTTCAAATTCATCTACTTGTATGCTAGAACCTGTTCCATCAAAATTATTCAGCGATGCTCCCAGCATTGATTGAACCGCTACTAGCAATAGTTAAACTAAAACATATAATCATATTACCCCAATTTTATCTTCACTGCACTGGCTGCCAGTTAGATTTCGTGTTGACTACAAAACACTGCTCTTAACCTATAAAGCTGTAAATGGTCTTGCACCGCAGTATGTGAGTGACCTCATTTGCGTTCCGAATCATACACTTAGATGACGAGATGGAGGTATTCTATCCGTACCCAGAATAAAGAACATTACCTTTGGGGGAAGAGCATTTGCTCATAAAGCACCACAGCTATGGAATAAACTTCCTATTAGTGTTCGGAACTCAGACACAATCTCTGCTTTTAAGTCAAGGCTTAAGATGTACCTCTTTCGCCAGTCTTTTGGATAGTTAAATCTTCTTTTCTAAGGTGAATGGGAAATCTGGAGGTTCATAGTTATTTGAGATTGAAGGGGAAAGGGGGGATTGGTGCTGTCGTCCTGCCACTCTCGCCGATCACTTAAGCTGTGGATGGGAGGTGGCTTGACGCCAAAACCTCTGTAAACCCTCATGCCTGTGCTTCCTTCCAGGTCACTCTTTTAGGCAGGCTGTCATAGTTGCTTTAGTCCTGCCGGTTAGGTGTAGGGCAATAACTCTTCTCCATCTTCTCTTTTTCGAGCTGATACCGAGCCGACTACACCGTGTGAACCCGCACCTGGACTCCTGGATATAACTACATGAAACCAACTGGGACTTTATAACTATATGAACTCTAATGAATGTCAATGTAAATGCAGTTTCATGCTCCTTGGTCGCCCAGAGGAGGATGGGGTCCCCTTCTGAGTCTAGGTTCCACTCAAGGTTTCTTCCTGCTAGAGGGAGTTTCCTTGCCACTGTCGCCTCAGGCTTTTAAATATAAATATAAATATATAAAATATATAAAATATATTTTTGGCCACAACCGGGATTCGAACCCCGGTCTCCCGTGTGAAAGGCGGCGATCTTACCACTACACTATCCAGCAACTATATAATATAAGGGAGATTTACGGGAAAATACTAATACGGGAGGACGGCGGGAAAGAGAAGTAAAATACGGTAGTTTCCCGGCCAAAACGGGAGGCTCCAGTATCCCTTACATTTTAAGACAGGAAATATAAAATAATATAAATTATATAAAATATAATATAAATATAAATATAAATATATAAAATATATAAAATATATTTTTGGCCACAACCGGGATTCGAACCCCGGTCTCCCGTGTGAAAGGCGGCGATCTTACCACTACACTATCCAGCAACTATATAATATAAGGGAGATTTACGGGAAAATACTAATACGGGAGGACGGCGGGAAAGAGAAGTAAAATACGGTAGTTTCCCGGCCAAAACGGGAGACTTGACAGCTATGGCTGTCTCTGGCCACGCCCCCTACAGTCGGTCCGGCCCCTGTTCGCGTGTTCGCGAAAACGACTTCATTTATTTTCTTATTGATTTATCGACAGACTTTTTAGACGTTATAATAACAACACTCTATTGATCCCCCTCTTACTGTCCATGATACACAATGACGAGACACATGTTCACTAATGACGAGAACTATTCTATTTTTCATGCCGGGGGTCCTTCAAATCTTACATTTACAAATCTTGTTCTTGTTCTCTGCTTTCTCCTTTCTCGTTCCCGTAGATATATATTATTATACGGAGATTTACGGAGTCTTCAAAGACGGTCCGGCTCCAGCTCAAGGATCACTGTTGCTGTGGTGTAGATCAGCTGATCTGTAGTAGTCTTCTACGTACATCTTCTAGTAGACCTTCTGAGGGTACTTCACGCATTCTTGGTCGGAGGGTCCAGGTTTCCAGCTTAGCTTATTTCTTATTTCTCAGGTCAGCTGCTCTTGTTTGGGATGTGCTTGACCGGCGTATACGACAGCGTGTACCAGTTCCCACTAATATCCAACAACTTCGCACAGCCATTGAAGAGGAGTGGACCAACATTCCACAGGCCACAATTGACAATCTGATAAACTCTATGCGAAGAAGATGTGTTGCATTGCATGAGGCAAATGGTGGTCACACCAGATACTGACCGGTTCTGAGTCCCCAGACCCCCAATAAAGCAAAAAACTGCACATTCCAGGGTGGCCTTTTATTGTGGGCAGTATAAGGTACACCTGTGCACTACCCATGATGTCAGATCAGCATCTTGATGTGGCACACCTGTGAGGTGGGATGGATTATCTCAGCAAAGCAGAAGTGCTCACTATCACACATTTAGACTGATTTGTGAGAAATGTTTGAGAGAAATGGTAATATTGTGTATCTGGAATGAATTGTAGGTCTTTAAGTCCATCTCATGAAAAATGGGAGCAGAAACAAGAGTGTTGCGTTTATATTTTTGTTCAGTATAGAATAAGCCCAGATTTATGTTTATTCAGTGGAGATAAGTACAACCTCTAAAGATAGGCCTACACCCGTTTTGGCAGTGTCTCCGGATCCCATGACAAATAATGCCTTCAGTACATCCTCCTCAACCCACACTGAAAGCAGAAGTGCTATGGGCTTTGCAAACGGTTTGCCGACATCACTCCTATACGTCCAATGATGACATTCACACCGTCTCCAGGGTGATGTTCCCTGACTCGCAGGGTCACTTGTGGTAAAGATAAAACCGCTTTTCTTGCGCGATTTGGGACTCGCTCCATATATTAAAAGGGAGCTTCGTTGTCATGTTTGACGTAAGTATGAACAGGACCATCAAAAGAAAACAACTGGATGTGCATGTCAGGTATTGGGTGAATTATGAGAATGGCTCTCGAGTGCAGTCCTGGTTCTGGGATCACAGTACATGAGCCACTCCACCGCTGAAGACTTACTGGAGAAGTTTAAGGTAAGCCATTCAATAACATTTAAACTCATTAACGAACCCATGATTTTTAAATATCCATGGTTTATCTTTACATGTGTTTAAATGGGAGAACCATATTTATTGGTAAGCATATTTTAAAGATTTTATTGCTGCTTCATGGCTTTTGCTGCAAAAAAAATAGTTCATTGAGGAAATAGAATGTTTAAGTGTTGTGTAGCAACATGTACAGCTGTTGTACAGGCAAAAACTCTGGCTCAGTCCAAAGGAGGTGGATATAGGAATGGCTGTCATCAAGGTGGGACTTCTGTGAATTCACTGGTATCTTTACATACAAATGTATCAAACAATTGTGAAGTAAAAAAATATGTGAATAACATGGAGTTTGAGCTGGTTTGATATGTACAGCTGAGGTAGTGTTAACCTTGGGCTGAGTGTGCAGAAAGATTCTGGAAATTTGACAAACCATCTTTTTGTCAGAGACAGTCAGGAGCCAAAGGCAGTGGAAGTGACCTTGGTGTCCTTCAGATTAAAAAAAAATTGCCAGATTGTGCTCTCAAAAATGTGCAAAAAGGCCTTGGATAAATGCCCTCTGAAGTACTCGATTGTACATGAGATGACGTGCTTGGACCCAAACAAAATGCACACCAGCCAGATAACTGCCAGCAGAAAAGGAGAAATCTCATGCAGAAGTTTGCGCAGGAGAATCGGTTGGCAGGCAGGATATCTGCTGGTAAATCATAGGATAAGAATAGGATAGTTCAGAATATTATTTTTAAATTATGCTTTTCTTTTTTCACATCTAACTGAATCAGGGACGGATTACAAACCGGGTTAGCGGGGCCGCTGCCCCAGGGGCCCTTGGGGTGCAGGGGGCCCGTGGGCCCCAAGCCCAAAACAATTTGCAACGCTTATCAGCAATGTATTTTCGTTTGTCTATTTTAGAGGGCCTACATTCTTTGATCCTCTGCCTACAAGGTCCCCTGACCCTATAGGGAGGGTGTTTGGCTGCCAAGGGCCCTTGACTTGTGGTGGTTGTGGTGGTGGTGCAGGTGGTGGTGGTGGGGGGGGGGCCTCGCGAACGTTTTTACCCAGGGGGCCCACACAACCCATAATCCGTCCCTGAACTGAATAGTGTTAACACGTAGATTTTAGCAGTATTTAGAAGACCGACTCTTGGTGTTTGAAAAGAAGCATCAGCCCAGTTATATTTTCTTTGATGAGCCTAGAGATATCTCAAGATTAAATTAAAATGATTGCACATTTATGGTATCATAGGAAAAATTGGGTTATAAATCACTTTCCTATTCTACATGTGATTCTGTGTATTGACATTGTTGATCTGCATCTAATCTACTGTAATTAATGTAATTACAGGTGATGCAATATCCCAGCAGTCTGATAATCACCTGCACAATGAGGCAAAAGGCTTGGATTTTATATCCTTCATTCCTTCAGCACCATCCAAAGTTGATGTCTTTTTACATCAAAAAGTTAGTGGGCCTTATCCTGACCTCTGGATGTTCTGCAAGAACTTGCTGCTGCTGTCCTATGGGCAAGCCGAAGTGGAACGAATAGAGGTGGAGACCTGCAACTTATCAGAGGAAACAGTTGTTGCACAGAGGCTTATATGCGACCATGTCAGAGTGTGTGGGGGAGCAACCAAAGCGCCTCTGACCAAAGGTGAAAGATGAGCGAAAAGCAAAAAAGAAAACTTGAGGAACTCAAGAGGAAGAGAGTCTCACTGGAAAGTGTATGTGAGAGTTTACAAAAGGATGCTGAGCACATGGCAGAGGAAGCAGAGAGTGCTGCTGGAACCAAAAGGGCAACATTACTTACCAAGTCCAATACTCTGAGCCGACGAGCGAAGGAGGAGAAAGAGCAGTTGGTGGTCTTAAATGCAGATACTGAAGAATAGGCTACTGAACTGTGACTCCTAACACATCAAGAGTGAATCGGTGGAAACAAAAATATTTAGGTTCTTTGCATTTTTGGAGTATTTTACTTTCTGTGCCTGTTTGTACATTGTTCACAGCCATAATACTTTATAATTACAAGGTAGTTTTATGTTAGAGCTCTTGCTCCAATAAATATGTGCCTTGTAATTAACTAAATTCTAGGCTATTCAGTTTTTTTTGCCCTCGTGATGGTCGTGGGTTGTGAAAAAAGCCTTCTTCTTAGGGTACCGCTGGGGCCAGCCGGGCGTATGTCGTGGCTTCAGTGAGTACTTATGTTTGTCATGCTGCCTGTGTACTTTATAGCGGCACAACATATTTCTGCAAATTGCATGCGTCAAATTGTCTGTCTCTCTTAAAAAATATGAAGTGTCACCAAAATTTTAAACGGGGAATCAATCTCAATGAAAATATTCGTCAAGTAACGTTTCTAAAATAATATAGACATACTAATAATTATATATTAATAAATCGGATGAACGATGCATCCCAAATTGTATCCGCTGCGCACTTCTTAATCAGGGCAATCGCATCGTGGAGGTTTCTGCAGACGCCCAAAAAGACTTACTTAAGAAAACTGTTGCATGATAATTTGTACCATTTTCAAGGGTGGGGGGCGTGCAGTAGATGCCCCCTTTATTTTTGTGCTTCTGCCGTTCAAACCGAGCAGCACTGAGTTTGTCATGGCACCTGACGCCAAATCTACTGCTTAGCTGCTACAGACAGAACTATCTTCAAATCACCACTAGGGGGTGTCAATGCTGCAGCTTCGTTCTATGGTTGATCTTTTTCAAAGACAGTTTTTTTTCTCTCTCTCCACATAATCAACTTAACTGATTAGCGTGCTTTCATAGTAATGGTTTTTAATCCGTGTTAATCTTCTGAACAATGACTAGTAAAGGTTCTATGAGGTTGTCCTACTTACTATGGATTTTAAGTTTTTTATCAAGGTGTTAAAACGTACCACAGTTGCCAGTCCTGTGTTTTATGTCTAGCAATTTGTACAGTTTCTTCAGTATAAACACATGCCATGATCTGTGAGAATCTCCTCCAGAACTCTGCATTTCCTCAAGATCTTTTTGTAATATTGCATCATGGCACTGCTCAGAACAACACAGATGGTGCATAACAACACAAGGGAGTACAAGACAACATGGTGCAGAAACAGTGCGATACAAAGCAGGACAAAACTGGATGATACGTGGTCAGTGGTGGATAAAGTGCAGTAACAGCTGTACAGTGCAGCTGCCGTGGAAATGACTGTTACAGGGGATGCAAAAGCTGCAGGTTTGAATTGTTTGGCGAATGAAGCTGTTCATGAATCTGCTAGTCAGTGTTTGTGGATGGTGGTCAGAGTCCTGGATTATAGACTGAACCTTGTTACTGTGGCAGTTAAAGTACAGCTGGTCAATGGAGGGCAGTTCAGTGCGAATGATGTTCTTAACAGACTTCGCAATGTACTGCCTTCCTGTCATGTGGCTCCACCATACCATAGTACTACTGTAAGAACTAGGGATGTAACGATACATTCAACTCACCATTTGATACGATTCACGATTCTGAGTTCACGATACAATTTTCTCATTTTTTGCAGAATGAGCTGCAGACAAATATATTCAAAAATATTCTTATATTTATCTTTCTGAACTGTTGACACTGTTGTGAACAGTGCAACTGAATTTGAATAAAATACTGTTGAAAAAAAATCCCAAATCAAAATAAGTAAATAAAAAAAAATAAATCAAATAAATAAGCTAAGGTTTGCATGTGCAGCTTTTTAGCGTGCTTTGCCCTTTTAATAATCTTCACTCAGCTCACGGTGGTGCCAGTGGACCTGTTTGTGTATGTTATCAGTCTATTACAATGTTTGCATGCAGTTTATGTCTTGTCTGTGCTTTTCTCGCTGTTTCCTCCTCGTTTGTGATTACCGGAAAGCTAATATGCTGCCACACCGCCAATTGAAGATCGGGCGGTGCGTCCATCCATCCATTTTCTGAAACCACTTAATCCCAACTGAGATCGCGGGGGAGACCGGAGCCTATCCCGGGAACAAGGGGCGCAGACAGGAACCAAGCCCAGGCAGTCACCTACACACCGCAGGTCGCACACACTCACACAACTACAGGGCCAATTTAGACTCACCAGTCAACCTATCCTGCATGCTTTTGGACCGTGGGAGGAACCTGGAGTCCCCGGCGAAAACGGGGAGAGCATGCGAACTCCACA